>NC_135216.1:16115228-16415228 GCF_052324685.1 Brachyhypopomus gauderio | reverse complement strand
CGTATTGGGACTCTCCTAAGAGAAAGTTGGGCTCGGTATTTTTCAGGAGTAATGTCGAATCCCGGGACTCGACGGAACGGGTCAAGCATCAAAATCCGACTGACAGGTAAACGCTCCCCGCTTAACCGACCCCGAAATGTAGCGGCCAACGGCGCTCGCGCGCGCGTCTGTGCCGTCCGTCTTCACGTTACCCCCGTCGGCTTCTAGGGGCCGTCCTGCTTTCACAGGGCGTATTAGCGAAAAAGGGTTTTTTTCGGTCGCTCCTTCATATCTGGAGGTCTAAACGAAGACCCAGAACATGTTAGCTTAGCTTAGCTGGCCGTTGGTCGCTGCTAGCCTAGCCGGCTAGCTGTAGCATATGTGGCTAACCTGCTCAGCAGAGCTCGGCAGAGCAACACGGGGCTTGGGTAAAAGTAGAGGCACTAGTGCTCCGTCAGGTCGTGTTTTAACGTGTGAATAACGTGTTTCAGCCTCATAAACGGGTGGACGGTGTGTAAAATGACCCAGTGTTTTAGCTGGCTAGCTCAGCTGTCTTTCGTGTCAGGGTTAGAGCTAGCTAGCCGCGCCAGTTAAGTTTGGCTGGCTAAGATGGATGACTACCCAGATATTTGAGCCTGAGTTAAAAAAGTTTAAAATGCCAAAGCTGTTTTTTTATTATCGTATATAGATTTATCGTTCATGTTTCATCAGTTGTATCACTGGATGGCTGCACATGTAGTTTGATAAACCAGGATACGTGTGTGCTCCCATACAAGAGTGCTGCTCTGAGTGACTAGCTTCACATTTAGCCTCAGTCGTACAATATTACATCGTAAATATGAACGTCTTTCACTAATAATTGCTGAGCTTGTATTAGGGTCGTTATTAGAAGATAGCTCGTGAGTCAAAGTGCTTTAACAAAAAGGCAAACTTTTGTGATGGGATTAATGCATATGTGATTAATGCAAACACGCATTCCTTTCAGTTCTAATGAGATCTTCATTAATTAATCCTTTGTAATCACAGCACCCATGTATATTATTGGCATATGAACTATAGCGGAAGCCGTAGCTTATGAGTTTAGTGAAGGTCATATGGCAGTTCGGGATCCATTTTAGATATTATATTATATTTTACAGTTTACATACATTGCATTTTTGACGTTTCATTTGTACGTAAGTTGCATATATATATTTTTAGAACGCAACATAATATACTCATCATTGCTAACTATTGTAGGTTAAACGTTTTTATTAACTGGATGGTTAATGATTTAACTCCATCTCCCACATTTGAAACCTGTACTTGCTTGAATTTCAATTAATGAATGACCCCTATTTTGAAACAATTATTTTGTTGCCAAACATGAAGACTTTTGTATTCTGAAGTGTACAAGGGACAGTGATGGCACAAAGTACAAAAGAGCTTTGTTTAGTCTCTAACAGTAGTGCCCTGCATGCAGGTTTGGAGGAGATGGAGGCGTCTCCGATGTCCGTGTCCAACTTTGTTTAAGTCTAAACTCGGCTAACGTGCTAATTTGTAGGGATGATTCAGTTCCACAGATTAAGCAGTTTCCAACAAATCTGTAATAGATGATAATGACCTTTTGTAGAAGAGAAAAAGTGGGAATGATTGTGTAGATTGTGGGTAACAGTGTTATTCTCAAGACACATTCCTCTACAAAAGAGATAATGCCTTGATGTTCGAATCGGTGTTCGTCTCTGTCTCTCTCTCTGTCTCTGTCTCTCTTACACACACACAGTGTGTCTTTATGGTGCTGTATGGAATCAGAGTTTTACAGTTGCTGACTAAGATGGGAAGATTGGAAGAGGGTTTTAGGAAGAAAGTGAAGACATTTTCCCTGCTTTGACATCCTGGTGGAATTGCCTGGTTCCTTGGACTGTTGACTGAATTTCCCTGTTTTTGTTATGAGACTAGATTTTTCCCCAAAACATGATGATAGTAGTTCTTATCTGCCGATCATTGGGTGGACAAAATGGGAGTTTACTGAAATTATGAGAGACAAGTACATCATTAATTCTGTTCTAAGAACACCTGAGCTGACTTGAAATGGATTTTTGTCCACAGCCTTTTCTGAGAACATGTGGCCCTGGGCCTGAGACAGCTGTGAGTAATTTCATTAGGACTAAAAAGGAAATCCCTGAAAAAAAATCCCTCATTTCTTTTTAGCTTCCCTCCCACTTTCATTCCTGAAGCAAGAAGCCGTGACTGCATTTTGGTGGTCTGGCAGGTTAATAAAGCAAAAGGAAAAGGAAAATATTTATCACTCACTTTGCTGTTTCACATTCTTTTAAAATCTTTATTTCTTTATTTTTTTATTTAGGTTTTGTCCTTTTTGTAATCCAGCTTCTCCAACACTCTAGTGCTAATTTTATTTTTCTAGGAAAGCAATGTACGTTGCATGTTTTCTGCTGCGCCCAGAAGTGGGTTTTAGCCTTGGGGACCGGAGATTAATGAGGCAGTTTAGTAGCTAGTTATTGTTGTGTTAATGTACAAGAAGGGCCTGATACAGCTATGTGAGAATGTAATGTCATGGTTACCAAACCGTTCTTAACCCCAGCACCAATGAAATGCAGTAAGCCCTTACATACTGTGGCTTGCTTGTCACTGCTAAACAGCTGTGTTTACTTTAATGTACTAGCCAGATGCTGGTTGGATCTAGATCTAGACGGCATCCAGAAGCTCTTTTAAACTCTTGTAAGTGCTCTGTGGTTGTCACAAACAGTTTGTCTTAAACTATACACTTGGTGGATGGGATATTTAAAAAGACCTGCAACATACTTTTCTGTATAGCAGTTAACCGCCACTTTGTTTGCATCAATTTTCACCTATTGGGTTTAAACCACCGTACCTTTTTTAGAGTATTAAACGGCTAGATTATTTTCTTGTTTCCGTTAAAAGACTTGCCGATTGTCTTGGAGTGCTTCTAAGCTTCTTGATGTGTTCTATAATTTTCAACTCCAAAAAATCAAAACGTTTTGAAAATGAGGCACAGAATTGGGGGTGGGGAAAATACATATATATTTTGTGTAGTGTGGCCCAGAAAGTACAAATCGTGTGTGTGTGTGTGTGTGTGTGTGTGTGTGTGTGTGTGTGTGTGTGTGAATCATCACACACTGTAGGCTGTCAACCTCTGTTTAAGCTGGCAGAGTTGGCATGTCATTCAAAGGTTTGATCATGCACCTGGAGCAGCAGTCTTTAATCTCACCTGTGCTTGTGTTAGCCAGTGTGGCGATTTCCCTGCCAAAGCAGATAGCAGATTTACTGTGACATGAAACGCTTGTCTCTGTGAAGGACGGGCATGGATGTTGACGGGTGCTGTCGATTCTAGGAAGCCAGTTGTTGTATGTTCACCCTTCATTTCTGCTCATATTTATTTATTTATACCACATAAATGTATAGGCTACCATGGTGCTTCATATTTAGTCTTTTGGTCCTATGAAGTATCTCAAAACAAACTTGTATTGCATAGCGGTCTGTTTCATCCTGACTGCACTGGAACAGTCAACATTTCAACCACAAATGGTTGTAAATAATTTCCCAGGTTGACCTATAAAATGGTCTGTTTTCCTCTTCTGGTAGGTGCTATGAATAATGGATAAAAGTCTTTGTTTTTCACACACCCCATCAGTGGTAATTGGGGTAGGAATGGAGAAATATCCCCTCAGAGGAGTTGGTTGACATGTTGCCAAATCCAGAGTTGGCTATCAACGTAATAATTTATAGGCTGTTTGTTGACTTTTGTATTTTGAGTTCAGTTGGCCACCCTTAGACCACTTGTATGTTCCTCACTCTTTAGGTTCTTCAGGAGCCTTGAGTGTCACATGTACTTATTTGCATTTGGTGTTTGTTTTGCGGTTAGGATTCTGGAGACCCCAACCCAGATGCTAGTTAAGCACAGTACTAAAAGCTTTACAATGGCATAGGCAGTGCCAGGCTGTGGGAGGGAGCACAGTGGTTGGGTCAGTAGCAGTCTTAGAGTGCTTGTCCAGGCGTTGGAGGATGGGAGATCTGGAGAGTCCTGCTTCTTCATCAAGAAGCAGAATGGTGTGCAACACGGCTCTGCTCTAGGTCCTCTTAGCAACCCGGCGTCATGTGACGTCTTGAGACGTGCCTCTATCCCCCACCCCATGCAACAGTCAGACACAGCCCCCGGGTGTGCGTTCATGTTCACGGCTGTGTAGGCATTTGGAGCATGTGGGTCCTCTGACATTCCTCTGTATGATCTGTGGTCCAGCCAGGGGTGGGGAGGGTTGGGGAGGTGCTGTTAATTATGCAGTCCTCCATGACTGTCTGCTGCGCCCCGTTCTGTAAATTGACACCATTGATCAAGCTTAGCCTCTTACCCGGCATGCATACGTAGATGCTGATTGGGGTTTATACAGTGGGAGGGAAGGAAGATTATAAATGGCAGATTTTCGTGGTAATTGTACAGATTCAGAAGTGTGGCGGAGGGTAATGGGTTGACTGTGCTCAGCTTAGATAGCAACATGCAGCTCGGATATCAACATGTGATATCATTTATATGTCTGGTCCTTTTAACCACTGCTAATTAATTTTATATTTCCCAGTGGTGCATGTTGTTCTGAAATATAGGTTATTAGTTTTTTTGCATGCTTATACTATGCAAGATTGATCTTTGTCCAAATCATATATTGTGGTAGTCTGTGCTTACAGTATATTGGGCTTCAGTATCTAAGGCCATGGTCACCTTCACTGGTGTCTCTGTAGTGTATTCTCAGGAACAGGGCTGAGAACACCACACTGAACCTGTTGAAATCTGCCAGTCTCTGTGTTTCCATTACATTTCTCCGCCATAATTAGCTGAGGTCTGGACCTTACAATTATCACTTGCTCACCAAGTTGTGTCTGAAAGCTCATCATAGCGTCCGTATCACAGAGCGGTTATACAGCCACTCCAAACCACACCAGATGTTCTGCGAATGTGTCCGCTGTGCACTTGTGCAAGACTGTGTGGTATGTGTTTGGAGATGGTCACTTAATAAGAAAAGTGCATCCAGCTTGTTTTGAACTGTTGACTGTGGTCTTCTGAAAGATATCCCTCTGCCATTTAATGACTGAGAAGCTTGACCTGTGCATTCACTTGCAGACCCTCAGTGGGGGTGTTGGCCTGTGACTGCAGCTCTGTGGGGCTTCCAGACAGGATGAAGCGTTCATGTGGAGAGTTCAGGGCCCTCGGTCAGCCTGGCCGTCTCCCGCCCGCACCTCTCATCTGGATGTAGGTTACTGCCCCGAGCACTGAGGTCACACCCCCCCGCCCTCCAGATCCTCCTCTGCTCTCTCCTACGGACAAGCACAGATCATTAGGGCGCATTCCAAACGCTGCTGTAAACAAAAAAAGCTCTGTGCTAGGTTCTCTCTCTCTCTCTCTCTCTCTCTCTCTCTCTCTCTCTCTCTCTCTCTCTCTCTCTCTCTCTCTCTCTCTCTCTCTCTCTCTCTCTTTCTGTCTCTTACTCTCTCACTCATCCCATCTTACTTTTGTTTCAGTTCAGCATTTTGTATTTGCAGACAGGACACAAAACTAGGCCAATGTGATATTTCTCTCTCTCTCTCTCTCTCTCTCTCTCTCTCTCTCTCTCTCTCTCTCTCTCTCTCTCTCTCTCTCTCTCTCTCTCTCTCTCCTCTCTCTCTCTCTCTCTCTCTCTCTCTCTCCTCTCTCTCTCTCTCTTCTCTCTCTCTCTCTCTCTCTCTCTCTCTCTCTCTCTCTCTCTCTCTCTCTCTCTCTCTCCCTGTACGTGTGTCAGTGCTGTTGTATCTGCTGTCATCTCTGTTCAGTGCAGGCCTTCATCTGGGTCGTCTGCGTTCAGTAGCACTTGCTGTAATAAGCATCATACCCGTGCTGTAGTAAACACAGGCAGGAGAAGGGCACGTTGTCAGCAGAACAGCCCATACTACATTTCTCCTGCTTCAGCTTCTGCTAATTCCTGCAAGTCATCTTCATGTCTGGCGACTGCGTTCTGGAACTAATTAGTTCACCATCTGAGCCAGTGGCAGCAAGAACCTCTATGAGGAATGCTGTTTGGACACATAATAATCATTCATGTCTCGTATCTGGTCATCGGTGAGCAGGAGACAAACACGCCGTCGTGCGCCGTCCCCTGCCTGCCGTGAGACGGCGGTGTGTGCCGCGCTGGCCCAGCTGTGTGATTAATGTACTGTGTGCCAGACTCAGGATGTCCTCCTCCACCAGCACTGTCTGACTAAACACATTGCAATGGCATGTGCTCATAGTGCACCCCCCCCTTCCTGCGGCCCCAAGGTGTGTCAGGTTTCCCTTCCCCTGTGTGGTGCACTGCCACAACCCCGGCTGGGTGACTCAAGGCTGGGCAAGCCCGCCCGCCTCGGCCCGATGCCACGGCTCTTCCTGGGAAAGCCCACCAGAGTGCAACTCTCAGCCTGAGGAAATATCGCATCCGGTATCGAGTGGGGAGACGTGTGCAACTCTTAAACAGCCCCCTGACTGGATCATGTGGATGATCCTGGATCCCGGATCCTGCCCTGGCGTACGTCACCCTGGACCCCCTACAGAACGGCTCCCCTTGGTGTTGATCTGCACAGAACCTCTCAAAGACTCAGAGAGCAGGACAGTGTTGAGAATTGTGCAGAAGGGTGGAGCATCACCCCGCCAGACTCATGGATATTTCATTGGTGCCGAGGGCCCAGAAGGCTTGAGTTTCACCCCCACACTCACCGGGGCTTAAGACGGCGTGTGGGACCTAGGGCACTCCCATATTCCAGCAAGGCCTCCTTCAGCTGTAATTCAAACCTGTGTGTGTGTGTGTGTGTGTGTGTGTGTGTGTGTGTGTGCGTGTGTGTGTGTTGGGGCGTGGTTAAGCAGGCATCTCTCCTCAGCTTCCTGCTGCTCACCTCAGCCCTGTCACTGGCATGCAGCAGCAGGCTGATAAGGTGATGGTGGAGATTGTTGCCCCCGTGCACTGCTCCTAGACCTGCCTTATCTCCACGCTCTCGCCACACAATCTGCTCTTCTAAGTCTTGCTCAGATTGCTGAAGCTGAGAGGTTTAGGGATTTGACTTCCTGGGTGGAATCATATTTTTTTCTTTCACTGCAACTTTAACTGAAACGTCAGCCAACATGCTCAACCTTTCATCTGCCATCGTAGACCTTTGCACAATTGAGACGTTTGCCCATAGTCTTATTGATAATTACTCACTATGCGTTCCCCTGAAGGCAGCATTTACACTGCATACCTAGCTGAGTTGAGCTAGATCTTTTCAATGTTACTACGTCTCCAAACTGGTACTCCAAATCTAACTAGGCTTAACTTCTTTGTTAAGACGGAGGGAACGTTCCTGATATCAGGTGGTGTTATGGCGAGGTGAGTGCCTGTCCAAACCACAGCCGTTGTTCAGATCCAGCCATCTAAGCTGTCATGTAATAAATGAAGCCCTTCCTGTTCCCCTGGGGAAGCACAATGGTATGACAGTCTGGAAACACGAGCCTGGAATGGATTGTTTCCTCCACCCCCCACCACGGCATCCGTGTGCGTCGGAGGAGCTGGCCAGACGCTGTGTGGAGCCTCCATGCAGATCAGGAGGCTAAATTTAGAGGCAAAGTCTGTAAGTTGCTGTACAGTGGTCGATGGGAGTGTGTCGGTGATCAGGAACCAATCTGGGCTAGACTGCTTTTCTGAGTCCACTCTGTGTGGGTTAATCCTGCATAATGAAATGGTTAAGTCTGCTCCTCCGTGCCTGATAACACCACACCAGACGGTTTGGCCTCCCCTCAAAACGGCTTAATGAAAGCAGACGGGTAAGAATGTTTGGCTGCCTGCAGGTCCCTAGACATGTGGTGGACAAATAATACTCTAAACTTTTACATGCTTCATTCTTTTGGCTGCACGCGCGTGTGTTTACGCATGTGTTTGTGCGCGTTTTGGGGCGGCCCCGGCCGAACACGTTATCCATGTTTGCTTTGCCACTCACTCGCTAAGAAGGCAGTAAAGCAACAAGAAAAGCCCTGTTTAAGGTCCCAGCTGCAGTCTGTTCCGTCTGGCCTGAAAACTCGTTTACAGGAATGTTGCCAGATGTCTGAGGGGTGCTGGCCAGTCTCATAAGCCTCCCTGCTGGGATGCTTGATCATACACTGATTATGGTTTCAAATTTTCATGTTCTTGATTTAACCCGTAAATATGCCGTCTTGAGTCACGCATTTGCCTGTTGTTGGTTTTTCATACCTTTTTAACTCGACAAAATCATTTCCTTGTTTAAATTGGTTATTTTTTTATTTTTTATTTTTTTTTACACAAAAAATGTCATCATTGCCAGGGAAGGGAAGGTAAGACCCTTGACTATCAGCAGACCTTTTCCGGAGCATTTGAAACGCCATATTTATGGATTTAAATCAGTTTTCAAAGCATTGCAGTGCTATAGATCCCTCATCTGAAACCATGATGTGTTTGTAAAGTAACAGCACAGACAACATAAGGGAATCTAAGCATTTCTCTATCGCTTATGTATCTTCACCAGAAACACCAGTGGCTCTAGTCCTGGGTTCCCTGTGTTGAAGATGTCCTTTATGGGAGATAATGAACCAACATTGTTTCTTCAAGCCTCTAAATTCAGCATGATGTCTTGTGGCATCTGGTCAAATGTTACCAGACTTCAGTCTCGCTATTCTTGTCATTCTGAGAAGTGCCGTCCGCCTTTGGCCTCGTGTTCGGCTGCCGTGTTGATAGACGGCGTTCCCCTTCTCTCCACGTGTGGAAGTGTCGGGCAGTCATCACATGCAAAAGACTCATCCACAATTTGATCAACTTCCAATTGCAGTCACTGTAAAACCAAGAAGTAAATGTCACGTAAGTATAATTGATGTGTTACGTGGAGAGTGAAGCCCGCAGCGTGTTTGTCACAGTGGGGAAGGAGCGTAGCAGTCTCTTCTCCATCCTGGGGGGACACCTCCCTTCTCCCCCCGCGCAGTCTTCATTAACCCCTGCTCCCTCACGCCCCCAGGGAGGCGCTGTGATGTTGAAGGACCCAAAAAGCACCCAGTGCTGGCATGTCCAGGTCCATGAAGGCCCTGTCGGTGTTTGTGAGAGCCTGAAGCGGCGTGTGTGGGCGTGGGTGTTGATGTTGACGCGTGGCGGTGTTCAGGAGTGCAGATGTGCGCTGCTCCAGTCTCCGGGGAGCTTCCATCCAGGCCTCCGCCTCAGCTTGCATGGCTCTTCTGAGCTGGGAGAGCTTGTGATGAAAACACTGTGAACCACAATGTGAAATGAGCTGGCTGTCTCACAACAACATTATTATTATTATTATTATTATTATTATTATTATTTTTATTTCAGTTAACATGGAGTCATGTGAGACACATGACATAATTCCACTCCTTCCATCGTTTTTCTCACTGATGCTTTGATTCCAACCTTTGACCTCTACTTTACAGGGATCTAAAAAAAACATGGCTTCACGGCTGAATAAGCACACCTCATAAAGACGGGCCTGATTGCACGAAACTCCAGACATTTAACAGCCTTGGTTGTCTTATAAAACCTGCACTGTTGTTTCAAAGTTTCTGACTTCTTTGTTTCCATGGCTACAGATGTGCTAAGCTGAGTGTGGAAGGCAGGGGTGACATTTTAGCTGTAATCTTTGAAATAGCAGGTCTATGGATTTTTTATTTATCCCTGGCTGTTTAGCTGGAGGGCACAAGCAGAACTTAATCATATGAGTGCACTTTGATCTCTTGCTTATTATTTATGCAGTGTGGCTCCTCCAGTTAATCCACCGGTTGCCTAAGTAACCGTTATTGGTTATTGATGGACTGCGCGGTGGCCGCCACAGACGTGGAATGTGGACTCGTCTCACTCTCTCTGTCCCTCTCAATCTCTCTCTCTCTCTCTGTCCCTCTCAATCTCTCTCTCTCTCTCTGTCCCTCTCAATCTCTCTCTCTCTCTCTGTCCCTCTCAATCTCTCTCTCTCTCTCTGTCCCTCTCAATCTCTCTCTCTCTCTCTCTGTCCCTCTCAATCTCTCTCTCTCTCTCTGTCCCTCTCACACTCTCTCTCTCTCTCTCTCTCTCTGTCCCTCTCACTCTCTCTCTCTGTCCCTCGCTGCCTCTGCTTGCCCGTGTGTCTCTGCCTGGCTCCCACGCGTGCTGCGCTGAAGCTCAGGTGTAATGAGGTGTTCCGTGTTGCGAGGGCTGTTAGGAGGTGTGTGGTGTCCTGCTGGCTACAGCCCTTGCTACATATTCTCTCTCTCTCCCTCTCTCCCTCTCTCCCTCTCCTTCTCTCTCCCTCCCTCTCCAGAGTTGTACTGCTGGAGTCTCTTGCCGTGGCTTCGCCTCATTCGTTTCCACAGAGTTTACAATCGCGTCATAAATAAATTAGACCCGAGCCCACAGCCGGCACGGACCTTCACAATTAACAGGCGCTGCTGTTTCATCATTAGCATTCTGAGGCACGCCATCGTCCCTCGGCCAGCGGAGCTCCTCATTTAAATCTCAGATAGTGCCTTCCCTTCATCTTTACAGCTCCACAGGCGGGGGGACGCCCCCATGCAGTGGCAGAGTGGGCCGTTGTCTTCTCGTCCCTCAGTATGTTCAGTTCATCAGCTCAAACTTCTGTGCGCCTGCATTCAGAATGAATGTGGTTCTGGTTAACTTCATTTTTTTTAGTCTTCATTCGTGAGATTTTTATAACGGTCAACACGCTGTTGAGTAGGGCCAGGCCCTGTGTTATTATTATGATCTGTATGCATCTGCATTACTCCTGGGTACCGCAGGAAAAGTATTTGTGAAAAGTATTAATGATTCTAATATTAGAAGTAATGGTTAATTTGTATTCATTTATACGTATACTCTTATTTTCTTAGTTAACATTTGATCATATTTTCTTTGTTCAGACTTTTCTGAAATTGCACACTTGAGCTTGGGTAATAAGGTAATGTAATAATAGAAATTTAGGCAAACTGTTGTTGTATCCGTAATTCTGCTGATCAAGTTTTAAACACAAACCTTCTCCTGTAACCTCTAGCCCAAGAGCTCTCATGCATCTTATTGGAAGAGCAACATGGATATAAAATATAGTGAATCTTTAATTTTGGCGGAAAAAATGCCACCGAGGGGGGGAGAGAAAAGTAGTTATTGATTTAACATTTTAGCAGCACCAACTTGTTTAGACACACACAATGCTATAATTATCATCTGTTTAACTTGTCAGCATGCCAGTGAGCATATTTGACATATCCTTGTTTTGTTTGTTTGTTTTGGTTTCACATCTCTAGCAATTGGCCAGAGTACAGATTGAGATTTATATTTTTTTTAATGTAAATCTGTTATAATTTTAAACAAGTTTCTTGCAAAACCAGTGCATTGACTCATCTAGAAAAGCAATTTTTTTTTTTTTTTTTGCCAGAGATTTGCCAGAGATTAAGATGCTGGGGTTCCCGGAAACATTTGCATCTACTCCAGAAGTCTGTTCTTGATTGGATGGATGTTACAATCTTCTAAAATGCAGTTTTTTAATTATATTTTTGGTCATTGATTGGTTGTGTGACCTATCTTAGTCTTTTAAAAAAAAGTTTACTTTTCATTTAAAAATAATTTGGTTGGACAAAGGCAATTGCAAAAAAAAAATGGCAAAGCCATTAATGAACACATAATGATGGTATGTGAGAGAGAGAGCAGTAAAACATCTTGCCTAATATCGTCAATAATTCAAATTATTGCAGCAATCGATAATATCGTTCATCGGCACAAGACTATCGTAATATTTACACTATCTACGTTATCTGGGACATGCCTGTCACTGCATGCATTAGGTTATTACACCAACTACTTTAAGCAGGTAATTATGGAAGTGGCATAATTTCACTTTAAGCAGGTAATTATTTAAAGCCTTTCAATTTATAACAACAAACAATCTACTGAAAGTACTGTCCATATCTGGCACGCTGCAGATTGTAATTAACCTGCTGCTTCATATTACAGGGTGAAGGATCTTGTTTTTAATTTGTCGTTTCAAATAAAAAATTATGACAACAAATCATCCTACGTAAAAATCTATCAAATTCATTGTGTATGCTTGATTAAAGTGGAGGAATGGATTGCATGTGCATAAGGGTGGTGCACCGTAATCAGAAGGATGTTCTGTAAGCTATTTACTTATTCATAATCAGATATAAAATCTGACTGCACCGATATCAAATGTGTATTTGGCGTAAGGGGGGGCGGTGAAGCATCCAGTTTGAAGCACTGTTCTAGTATCAATAAAAGAGTGAAACAAACTGGCTGAGGGCGTCTCCCTGAGGAGAGAAGACTGCTGATGTGGGTCTACACACACACACACAGTGGAAGTGACTAGGGCTTCACTACCCACTGGAGCGTTTCCTCAGAGTCAGCGCTGTCGTGACACAGTGAGGGATCAAGGCGATTCCTCACTGTCCCGTGACACTGTTTCATACCCGCCTGCCTTTCTGCACTCCAGAGTGCGTCCGCGTGGCGTCACTGGGGCCTGGAAAGTTTTGTGCACTGACCCTTTCCTCCCAAAGTTAGCTCACATTTTTGTGATTGCTGCGTTTGGCTCCATGCAGTAGTCGTGAGCTCATGCAGACCCTGGTGTCTGCACTGGAAGTCTGCTTCTGCTCTGGAGCAAAACACGACGTGTGGTCAGCATGAAACCACTGGGGGAAAACACCACACAGACTGGATTATGGATCTTGTTGTTTAAGCAGGCACTGCCAAAACATCTCCACTCATACCTAAATCTCTGTAAGCTGTATTAGTACACAGTGCTAATTGTTTATCATCTGCATTACCCTGTTTTAAACAATATACCTTAGTAGGCCCAATTAGTTCCTATTAATGTGGAAATCGTTTCCTTAGTGCATGTCAGCACATATACAGTGTCATCATACTTTTATCAAAAGCAGTTTCCTGAAAATCTTTGTACCTAATGTGCAACGGCAGTGTTGTAATTTAAGACGGCATCTTAGTCATGAACTGCTTCATAGGTCAGTTTAGGGTTTACCACGGATGATGTAGAGGAGACCGAGGCAGTGTTTCAGGAACAATCACACATTTATGCATTACATGATGTTAAGTTAAAGTAACTCATTAATTTATTCATTACAATTTTTTATGCTGCTTTAGTTGCGCTGAGTGATGGTTATGGCCTTGGTTGTGATCGCAGGTGTGGTGACTTGATGAAAGGTGTTGTTGTCATGCAGTTGTCTGCACCTCTGCTTGTCAGTAAACTTAATGCTTGTGTGGGTTTAACTCGGCAATAATAAAGCCTTTGGGCAAACGTTGCATGTGTTTTTAGTGACTACCTTATTAAAGAGTACATAAATGTCTGGGAATAGAAGCAATATTGCGAAACCAGCCCTGATCATTTATCTTGACTATGTCCTTTCCTAATGTACAAAAGGAATTTCTGATAAGCTGAAATATTGTTTCTCGTCCCACACCTGATCCCTCCGTCAGTGTGTGCCAGGCACAAGCCACGTTTCTAAACACAATTTACTGGATTGCAGTGCTGCTACTTTAATACAATGAACCACAATGGATTAAAACTAAAGTATTCTGTGGCCTTTCTTGGCACTGCCAAGAAAGGTAAAAAAACACAACAAATGACAAGGCCTCAGGTTGGTGGCTTTAGTCTGGAGAAGCCAGAGAAAGCCATCGGGCTCCTCTTTGTGTTCAGGCAGTGTGGAGACGGCCCTGTGGCCTCTCCTGAGAGCATGTGGGTGGAGCCCCTGATCAATCCCAGCAGTCCCTTCTGGACTTTCTCCTTCCTCTGTGCTGCTGAGGAAGACTTACCCACACACGCAAACATTTGCAGCGAGGCCAAACAAATAAAAAATACAATTCACTGCCGTCTTGGTGTTCATCATTTTCAGGTCTACATGTAAATGATGTTTACAGAGATGCTGTAACTAGAACACAGTGAATTGTTTTGTAATAATAAAAGTTCTTCTGTTTTTCCTTCAGTATTATGTGCCAAGAATCTAGCAAAGAAAGACTTCTTCCGTAAGTACTCACTTCTTTCCCTCCCAATTTTTTACTATGCTTCTTGTGGAAGGTTTGGTAGAACTGTTATAGACAGTTTTTTCTCCTCAGATTCTCAGAAACAGTATGGCAGAATGCTAATGCCTCAGTCCAGAGCCTCCTGGGTGCAGCTTTTACGTGTTCATTTCACTTTTACTGTCCCGAAAACTCCCAGCTAATGAAGAGCTGTTACTCGCCCACTCCTGGCCTCTTTGTTCTGCTAGCCAGGGAATTCACCTCCTCATTCGCCCGCTACGAATCGGATTCCGCCCACGGCCGCTCGGATGCCCAGCACCGGGGCTGACGCTGCGTGCGCCGAGTGAGCCTGAGAGTACCGGGCCTGTTTGGACCGACAGACACGCCTGTGTCTCCCACTGCCCTCACCCATTCCTGGCCCACATATTATGCTAATGAGTGCTGTGCTATGCTAATGAATGCTGTGCGAATGCGTCACCTTCAGCCCACGCCCACCGGGCCCGCCTTCATTCGCCCTAAGCTCCAACACGAGGACAGATAATCAATGAGGTACAATGTGCACAAGAGAAGGACGGAGCCTAGGGCACTCGTCTACGTAGCTGAGGAACAGATGCAAATCTGTCCAGATTTCCTTCCAAACACAAAAGATCATTGTTTTTCCAAGCTCATAACTTTGTGCTGCTGTATTATTGTCAAAGCATATCTGCACATTAATTGGAAAACCACTCCCAACACCCCTATTATGTCTTCAAGTCATGAGGGTTGTGACTAACTAGTTCATGAATCAAGCCATGAATCTAAGCTATGACATGGGGAAATGCCCAACAGGTCATATTTTGCGTGGTGTCTTTGCAAAGGACGTGATGGCGTGTCATCCACACTGCCTCAGGCGCTGCAACGCCTCATTTGTCTCTGCTCGTTGTGGGGACGCTGCTCAGGGTCTGTGTTTCTCTTGCAGGGTTGCCAGACCCTTTTGCCAAAGTCGTTGTCGATGGCTCGGGACAATGCCACTCCACAGACACAGTCAAGAGCACACTAGACCCCAAATGGAACCAGCATTATGACTTGTAAGCATTTAAAAAAATGTTTGACCCCTAAATGGTCTTTCAGTTTGACTTTGTGACTACATAGTAATATTACAAGGATATTTCTTCCCTGCACTGTGTAATGTGTTTTTAGATATATTGGGAAAACCGACTCAATCACTATTAGTGTATGGAACCATAAGAAGATCCATAAAAAACAAGGCGCTGGCTTCCTGGGCTGCGTGAGGCTCCTGTCCAACGCCATCAGCAGACTCAAAGATACAGGCTGTGAGTGACCTTTGCATGCCTCACGTTTTATAGTGCAGTCAAGGAGCCATGAGGAAGAAATGTTTCAATATTTAACATTTTGTTTGTTTGTTTTTGGCCTTTCTGGTGCCTCGATAGATCAGCGTCTGGACTTGTGCAAGCTGAACGCCTCGGATAGTGATGTGGTGCGAGGTCAGATAGTTGGTATGTTGGCGGCGAAACCCGCAAAACCCGCTTGGAGGATATCGTGTCATCTTCCAAAACACCATAAAATGATATTCTTCCTCAATTGTACATGCCTTCACTCTTCCCTCTCCAGTTAGCCTCCAGACCAGAGACAGGATCGGCAGTGGCGGCCCTGTGGTAGACTGTAGAGGACTGTTAGAAAATGAAGGGTGAGTGGAAGTTCTGCAGCATGGCACCGGCTTCCTCTCCTCGAGGCCTACACACTTTGATCAGCACTGCCCCCTGCTGGCTGTATCAGATTTATGTTCACATGCCAAGTCATGTTTGGGTGGAAGTCCACGAGGGCTGGGGAGGTGCTTCAGAGCTGGTTAACCCGAGCTGTGCGCGTGTGCTCCTCAGACCGGTCTTTGAGGACTCCGGACCAGGACGGCCCCTCAGCTGTTTTGTGGAGGAGCCCCTGCCCTACACGGACCCCACAGGGGCCGCCGGCGGGGGCAACTGCCGACCTTTGGAGTCACCCAGTCAGGAGCAGAGGCTCCAAGCACAACGAATCCGAAACCAGGAGCCCCGGAGTCACACGCACACGCCGCAGAACCGGCCACACGGGCACCAGTCCCCCGACCTGCCTGAAGGCTACGGTAAATGATTCCTTAGTGCTGGAAGAGTTCTGCACGCTTGAATGTTCTTTCGTCCTCTGTCTGTCCCTCCGTGGAGCCGAAGCGTCCCGAGTCGTGAGCTCAGAGAGGCAGCGGCGACGCAACGAAGCGTAGCGCACAACACACAGCAGGACTGACGCCGTTGGTGTTTAGAGGAGACGGCCTAGAGTCTGAGTCGCTGTGCTCGGGTAGCGTGGCGCTCCGCTGTGCTACGCGTGCAGGTCGGCTCAGGTGGAACCTCAGGCTGGGAGCTCCTCCCTCGGGCTGGGAGCTCCTCCCTCGGGCTGGGAGCTCCTCCCTCACGCACGTCTCCTGACGGGCTGGAGTGACGAGAGAGCCCACCAGGCTGCTGTGTGCCGTCATACGTCCTTGGGCCTCATGTGGTCTCCTCTCTGTCCCTCTACAGAACAGAGGACCACCGTGCAGGGCCAGGTCTACTTCTTGCACACTCAGACGGGCGTGAGCACGTGGCACGACCCCAGAATACCACGGTAGGTTTAAGTCTGCCCCCACCCCCCCGTCTGTCTGCGTGGTGATACTCATCCGATTCCATCCCATTTCCATTTACACTCTTATTAGCATTGACCCACTAACTGATAATCGGTCTCCTAACTCGATTGCTTGTCCTGTACTTATTTTGAACGCCAAATGTACATTTTGTCCCCCAATAAGACACAAGGCATATATTGACATGGAAAGGCCATTAAAAAGGCAAAGAGCTAAGTGTGGTACGAAGCAGCCCTGCACGCGTGAGCGTGTGTGTGAGTTTGTGTACGGGTGTGTGTTGACGGAGCAGCGTGGTGATGGATCCCCTTGCTCCTGCAGGGATCTGAACAGCGTGAGCTGTGAGGAGCTGGGCCCTCTGCCCCCTGGCTGGGAGATCAGGAGCACAGTGTCAGGAAGGATTTATTTTGTCGACCACAATAACAGAACCACACAATTCACAGACCCCAGATTACATCACATCATGAGGTAAACACAGCCCATGTGATCTGTGCTTGTATGTTTGTACATGTGCCTCTGCTCATAACATCTGATTACTGACCCTTTAAATGATCCCACGTTTAATTGTTACTCATTTATTACAATGAACATTCTCCCTGGAGTAACCCGAGTCCCAAATTAAGACAATGGCTTGCTTTAATAAAAAAAAATTTAATCTAAAATTTTTATTCAAATACTTGCTGCTGGTTTGATTATTGTTAAAGATTAGATATAACTCTAATTAAAGATACCTGGGCGTATGTGTATATAAATGTGTGTGTGTGTGTGTGTGTGTGTGTGTGTGTGTGTGTGTGTGTGTGTGTGTGTGTGTGTGTGTGTGTGTGTGTGCGCGCGTGTGTGCGTGCGTGCGTGCGTGCGTGCAGCAGTCAGAACTCTCAGGTGAAGGAGTCGAGCCAGGCTTTGCCAGCCCAGATGGAGGTTCCTGTGGAGGAGGCGGAGGGGGAGGTGTCCATGCGCTACGAGAGGGACCTGGTGCAGAAGCTGAAGGTGTTGCGTCACGAGCTCTCCCTGCAGCAGCCGCAGGCTGGACACTGCCGTATAGAGGTGTCCCGCGAGGAGATCTTTGAGGTACCTCCGCACTGTCTGCCTCCGCTCATGGGACGTGACCCGTTGTCCTTCACACTCGTCTTAAATGGCCTGCTTGATGCTCAGGGTTCAAAGCCATCGCATTTAAAAATGTTGTTTTCTTTTTGCATTAAAACACAAACTCCTGTGTTATGGGCAGTAGTTGGTGTGTCTGGGCCGCTTTGGTTGGCTGAACCTTTACCGTAGTGGGGGAGCAAACAATTAGAGCTGTGTCTGTACTGCTGAGTTGCTCATATTACCTCATTCTGCTTTAAGACCTGGCCTGTAAAATTCTTGGGCACATGTATTTGTTAACTAAAGTGCACAAACGAAAGCAGCTAGGGGTGGTTTTACTGTGGACGCACACGAGTGTAGTCTTCCCAGCGCTGGTTTAATGGTCATCCTGTAAGGACGTTTGCACAGGTTGTGTCCAGACGTGCTCTCTCTTTATGAGGTCCTGTCTGGCTCACAGAGTGCCTTTTCCATCTACCAGAGTCCTGTCCCGTCTTTTGTAAAAGCTTGTGCTAATGACCATATATGAGGAAACTATTTATCTGGGCTTAGTTTCAGTTTCTCTGTAATTTTGTAAAGATGGTCTTTCCTGGCACTTTTAGGAAAACTCACTTAACACTTTATTATTGTTTTGGATATAGTATAAATTACTAGACACAAGTGTTATTCTGTAACAGAAGTCTGTGATATACTTCACCATGTTCTGAGATAAAAAAAAAACACTGTGTATTCAATTAATAAAAAGAATACAGACTATATAAAACAATATTGCACTGCTGTGTGCGAAAAAAAATCCTGCCCAGTAGAACAAAAGCGTACAAAAGGGTAATTATCCAGGGTATCCAACACCAGTCCTCTAACTGCAGCATGTGGGTGCTGTTTACTGGGCTTCCCAGATGCCGATTACTGCACGTCAATGCGATGTCTTGTTTCTCCCAAAGGAGTCTTACCGGCAGATCATGAAGATGAGGCCCAAGGACTTGAAGAAGAGGCTTATGGTTAAGTTTCGTGGAGAAGAGGGCTTGGATTACGGCGGTGTGGCGAGGTTAGAACCTCTCAGTACTGCAGCATCTCCCGGTCCCAGCTCCCTCACGCCGAGCTCCTCCTGCAGGCCTGTCGTGGTCGCGTGGGCTCCACAGGCCGGCTCGGTCGGACCCGAGACGTTCGGGGAGACGGCCACCGTGTTGCGTGTCTTCAGCTGTCCATGCTCGTGTTTAGATAGCGCTGGCTCACGTGTGTGTTACTGCTGTTACTGCTCTGATTGAATTCTTTTTTCCAGGGAGTGGTTGTATCTCCTTTGTCACGAGATGCTAAATCCGTACTATGGCCTGTTCCAGTACTCCACAGATAACATCTACACACTGCAAATCAACCCAGACTCCTCAATCAACCCAGTGAGTTCTGTAGAACTCCTTCTGCATGGCTATCATCTCAAATCATCTCAAATGTCGCAGCCTGTACAAAACAGTGTTTTAGGAAAGGTTAAGAGTGGAGAGGGGGGGTGATCTCTGCTTCTCCCGGCACAGTGGGCGTATGTCCTCCTCACTGTGCTAAGGGAGGCCTACTGTCCTAAACCCTGTGCTGTGTCACAGGACCACTTGTCGTACTTCCACTTTGTGGGACGGATCATGGGCCTGGCGGTGTTCCATGGCCACTACATCAACGGAGGATTCACGCTACCCTTCTACAAGCAGCTTCTGGGCAAACCCATCCAGCTCTCAGACCTGGAAACCGTGGACCCCGAGCTGCACAAAAGCCTCGTCTGGATCCTGTAAGTGACCCACAGCCGTGCTGTGTGTCAACCTCCTGGTCACATCACGCAGCTATCCTGACAAGTTTGGTCATCATTAACTATCGGACTGACCACATGTATAATAGATGAGGACTTTGTGCAGTATGGGCCAGAAATTGAAACCTGGGTTCTTCTGTCCCGAGTCTCGTGCGGCAGTGTGGCAGTGTGCTTTAGAGCATGACCCATGTTCCTAAAGTTTAGGATTAGGGTTAATGGCTCTGTTTTGGTTTCCAGGGAGAATGATATCACGTGTGTCCTGGATCACACCTTCTGTGTAGAACACAACGCCTTTGGCAAATTCCTGCAGCATGAGCTGAAGCCAAACGGCAGAAACATTCCCGTCACGGAAGAAAACAAGAAAGAATATGTGAGGTATGGTGGTCTCAGAGAGCCATGTGATCTAACCAGCAGAAATGTTTAGAAATCCTGTCTCCGGTACACTCTGGTGGGAGTGAGTCGGCCAGCAGAGGGCAGTAGTGGTAGCAGACTACACAGTTTCACAGAGTGAGCTAGGATTTATAAGCTGGTGAATTTAGACACAGCGAATGATGGATGGCGGTTCATAAGTCGTTAATGAGGCTGCAGGCACACTGCTGAGTGTTCCTCATGGTGTGTCTGCTCATCCGTGACCAGGTTGTACGTCAACTGGAGGTTCATGCGTGGCATCGAGGCTCAGTTCCTGGCTCTACAGAAGGGCTTCAGTGAGCTCATCCCACAGCACCTACTCAAGCCCTTCGACCACAAGGAGCTCGAGGTACACCACGCCTCCGATTCACACACACTCTATCCTGCTTTTTCACTTTTTATAGCTGTGACAGTCGATTTAGTGTTCAGTATGCTTAAAAAAAAGATTCTTGTCATTCTTGTTATAAATAAGCCAAATCGTTGTGTGTGCGTGTGACACAGCTGATCATCGGAGGCCTGGGGAAGATTGACCTGAGCGACTGGAAGGCCAACACGCGGTTGAAGCACTGCGTGGCTGACAGCAACATCGTCAAGTGGTTCTGGCAGGCGGTGGAGTCGTTTGACGAGGAGCGGAGGGGGCGGCTGCTCCAGTTCGTGACGGGCTCCACACGCGTGCCTCTGCAAGGCTTCAAAGCACTGCAAGGTGGCTAACCGATAAGCCATGCTCCACCAACCTGTCGCACCTCCAACCTGTCGCACCTCCAACCTGTCGCACCACCCTTACTTAACCTGCCACATGCTCCTAGACATGAACATGTTTGAAATGTCTTTGATTCTACTACCAGACTGAGAACCTACTATGAAACATCTTGTTTGTCACAAACAATCAGTCCCCGGTCCTACCTGGGACTTTAAAGCCCATTTTATTATATCTCAGTGCCATCATGTTCTATAAGAATATTTATTGTTCTTTTGCTAAAATTTCATTCAGTCAGTAGTATTCATGCAAACCACAACCACCAGGTGGTGCGGTGGTCAGGGCTTTAATGTAGCTTTAAATACCCACAGTGACATTTAGAGTCCATTCATTTGTTGTAATAATCTAAAAGTAATTGAATTGGCGTGTAATGTGGTCTGGCCTGTAATGAGGTGGAGAACAGTGATAACTAGAATGCATCTTTGTAAGGTTCTACAGGATCTGCAGGACCAAGACTGTTCACGATCCATTTGATCGATGCCAACACGGATAATTTACCCAAAGCTCACACCTGGTAAGACTGACCAATATATCTGCCAAATTTATTTGATCATTTAGAATGCGTGTAAACTCTTCAGCGTTGTTAGTGTGGTTGAGTGGTTATTGATGTGTTCATTTCTAAGGGCCTGTACTTAGGTTAATTTGAGTTGCTTAGAATTCTACAGAGCATAAAATACATTCTGCATGGAGAGCTCTGACCTACAAAACAAGTTCCACAAGTTGTGACTACTTTTTTGCGAAAGAGAACGTCCCTACATGCCTGCCCCTTTTAACGAGTTCTTAATTTGCGAAATCTTGAAAAACCTCAAACAAATTGGCGCTGCAGCTAGACCAAACACCTAGAGCATGAGCTTCGTTAACCGCCGCTCCAACTCTCTCCCTAGCTTTAACCGCATCGACATCCCGCCTTACGAGTCTTATGAGAAGCTCTATGAGAAGCTCCTGACTGCAGTGGAGGAAACGTGTGGCTTTGCTGTGGAGTGAAACTCCTGGTTCACATCGCCGCTGCCGTCGGCTGCCCCACCTACCGGCCCCTCCACCTCTCCTCCTCTCCCCTGCTCCCCCCCAGGGAGCTCCGGCTCCTGCCGCACCGCAGGCTCGCGCCACACCTGCCTGTTCCTCTGTCCCAGGAGCTCAGAGAGGACAGCTGCTACCCAGGGGCAGGAACTCTTACAGCCTGGCTCACACACGGGCTGATCGTGGACTATTTATTATCGGTGTGACTCACGTGTTTGTTTGTTTTTTGGCATTATTTTGATGACCGGTACAACTAAGAGGGGCTTTTTTTGTATCACTGAAGCAACTGGTTCTAGTCTTAATTTTGATTGTAATTCACAGCTGACTTTTTACCACTTGGCTGCAATAACCTGATATCTTTCCTGAGCACCCGTGTTCAGAGATGGAACACGCTTTTTAATTTTGGCCAAAATCGCCACGAGCGCGGGGACATCGGTGGCAGAAACCCAGTCTACATGATGCGTGTGTTGAAGGACCAGATGGACTGACTGGGTGTTTCACTGTTATGCTCAAATTGAGATGTGAAACGTGTACCACCACCCCTGCCCCCAGTCCTGCAGCCGCACACCATCCAACAGCACTGTACCTTCCAGTGGTATACATTTCTTATATTGTAGGTCATTTTTTATCAGGCATTTTAACACGAATGCTTGTTGTGTGAAATGTATTAACAAAATGTGTCCTTCCCTTCTTGCCCTACTATCATCAATATGAATGCTTGGCAAATCTTGGCCCTTTGGGACCCCAGAGCCCACTAACAGAAGCACACTCTTTAGTTCATGGACCACGTACGGTTTAATGAGGGACAGAAAGCCCCTGGAAATTCTGATGTCAGCATTATCTAGAATAAGCCAGTATTCTCCATGACCTTTTAAAGTAACCTTTAAACTTCCAGTCTTTTGCACATTGCACATTTTTTTTTCTTTTTTTTTTTTTGTATTTTATTTGGAGAGCATTTCTAGTTCCATCAACAAATAACTCCTGTTGAGGCGTAACGTTGAGCAAGTGATGCCATGTATAGAGAATCAAGCGATCCGTCGGTTTCTGTCCGTTTTTGCATTACCCACAGATCTAAAGTGGACTACTAACCTTGGTTCTTTGTCCATTGCATGGGGGATTTCTAAAAGATGTAGTGTTTTGTAACCATGACTGTTTTGGAGAAGATTGTGTAATCCTCGAGTTGAATTGGACAGTGCTGATTCAGTTCCTTTGTTGACTTTAGCATTAACTGGTCATAACGTGTCTTCATAAAGTGCTTTCCCCTCACACATTCTTCTGCAAGACTGTTACGTCTCCATCACTGAAACCACTTTCTAAACCAGCGTCTTGTCTGTGGCACTTTGACTAGCACATACAGTACAGTGTCCCCAGTAGTGAAAAAGCTGATTACATGGACAGCAGTTTTCTTGAAGGCCCTGTTGAGCTGATGTGGTTCTGAGGTTTGTGCCTATTTTGTAATGTTTTCCGTCAGACACGTTACATTTGGGCAGTGTGGGTGGATGGAGGGGTCTAAGACTTCATTATGTAATGCTTGATGTGCATGGCACCAGATTATTCTTCGTAAAAGTTGAAAGATTAATGAGCCGACTTTTTCGTTTTAAGTGTTCTGCAACCACTTGATCTTTTAAAACTAATTATTTATTACTATGTAATGTCCTTTTTATGTATTGCTGCTATCATCATTATTCCCTTTTGTTGTTTTTTCCATACAAGGCCGATTTCTTGTGAAAGCTGTACACTACTCTATTTTATGTATGAATCATAGTATTTAAACCTGCTGCTAATTCAGAGAAGCCTCCCCTTGGCCTGGGTTGAGTTAGCATTGAGGTAGGCCCGACCCCGGTGGTCATGTCCATGTTTGTGATATATGCAATAAAACCCAACATCTTTATGTTCTTGGTTCTGTCTTAACATGTCTTTCTTACATATAACAAATCGGACATTGTGTGAAATGAGTCGTTTGCGTTTCCAGATGACTAGAGTGCTTATCGGTTATTAAACTTTGGTAAACACAAACAAGATGGAAATTTTAATGTGGTGTAATAGTGGGAATGACTAGTGGGTTTGCAGATGAGTACGGACTTTGCCTGCAAGTTACATTTGTTTTTAAAAAAACAACTTTTTCAAATTCTGTGACCGGTATCATTACTATGTACAATTATTAGGTCCTGAGTGTCATTGTTTATTGGATGCAAGAATAATAACTTACAATGTACTAAACATTTCTGAAAAGATTTCATGTAAATAAGATTATATTAAATAAATGAAATTCAAAATACGTAAGATCTCTTGGCTTTTTAAATATCTGACTCTGATGTACTGCCGTCCTTCCCTGCACCTGATTCCGTCCCCTGGCGGTGCTGAAGTCTCCAGCTGGGAGTCCTGCATGCAATTGGCAGCTGCTTCTCACCGGTGTGTGACTGGAGGTAAAAGTGTATGTGTGTGTGTGTGTGTGTGTGTGTGTGTGTGTGTGTGTGTGTGTGTGTGTGTGTGTTAAGCTACTTAGGGTTCCTTGAAATTTGTGGTATGAACATAAATTCCTTTGTTACCTCTGGAGCTTTTGCATTGAAGAACCAGCAGCTCAAAGATTCATGAAGAAAAACGGATTGCAGATTTGATTGGCTAACGAGCAGGTTTGTTACATGAAGATGTACCAGTGTCTGATTTACTGTGAGAACAGGTTTGGTACATGAAGATGTACCAGTGTCTGATTTACTGTGAGAACAGGTTTGGTACATGAAGATGTACCAGTGTCTGATTTACTGTGAGAACAGGTTTGGTACATGAAGATGTACCAGTGTCTGATTTACTGTGTTGTCTTGACTATACAGTTCTAAGTTGGGGTATCTGTCAACAATGATGTGATTGATCAATTAATAAACTGTTACAACCTAGATAAACATATCACTTATCTCCCTCTGACAAGCAAGTCTTTTTTATGTATTTGTCTAGTCTGTACTAAACTCTACACTTTTGATGTTTGTCTAGTGGAGAATCCTTAAAGAGAGATGTGGTCTCCATCATCGTGGATTGTAAAGTGTTTTGAAATTGTATAGCCAATGCTTTAATTGTCTAATGGGAAGTGAGCACCAATTGAATTCTTGTCTTAACAAGAGATTGCTTATATGTTGGTGCATCCGTTCTCTCAACAGGTAACACGCGAGCGCACACAGCATCTATGGCTTCCATCCACAGTTCTAAGAATAGTACTGCATTTCCATACTCTTCTGGAGGAAGGCTTCATTCTCACAGCAAATGCACTTAAGCGCCTGTGAGTAAGAGATGGAGTTTTTGAAAGCATTGGTTTCATGAGAGTCCTGAAACTGAAATACCTGCATAAAGAATGTGCTTTAAAAATCTGGATTAGTTCAGATCTTTAGTGACACTAAATTATCAATCTTGTGATTGCTAATTAGTTTGAGTGTATTGCCCATTAATCTGCTATATCTAAAGTAAATGCTGCATTAATACACTTAACAATGACCTGTTACCATATCATCTCATAGCCATTTCATGCTAAACATGGAAACGGACGGCTCTCTCAGGCCTTGGTAGAGTTCATTTTCAAAATATGCCCTGTGTATCATAACAGTCCAGTGCAGACAGTTTTGACAGTGATGCATACAGCAGAAGGGGGAGTGAATCTTGCAGGAACTGATGACGCACATTTTCAAAATAAATAAGAATACAATTTTTTTTTTACATTGACCACCAGCACACATTTCCAAATACACTGCAGTATGTATGGCCCCCACATGCCTTTGTATGGCCCCCACATGCCTTTATGTACTCCCATCAGTGGCTGGGCATGCTCCTGATGAGATGGCAGATGTGTCCAGGGGGATCTCCTCCCAGACCTGCATCAGGGCATCTCTGAGGTCAAGGACAGTCTGGTTTGGTGGTATCTGGTGCACTGATTCATAACTTCCCAGAGGTTCTTAGTTGGATTCAGATCTGAGGAACATGAAGGCTAGTCAATGGCATCTATGATTTCATCATCCCAGGGATGATGCCTACACACTCTGGAACCGTAATGCCATGCATTGTGTGGGAGGAATCCAGGACCCAATGCTCCAGTGTACGGTCTGACAATGGGGTGAAATCCTCAGAGCCAGTGTCTGTCAGGAAACGTAGCAGTCAAGGAACTGTGCTCTATCACCTGGAGGTTTGTGCAAGCCCCCAAAGATCTGCCTTCTCGAACCGCCACTGACCCACTGCCGAACTGGTCGTGCTAGATAATGTTGCAGAGGCATCATAATGTTCACCACGGCGTCTCCAGACTCATTCATGTGATGCTTCTGTTCTCGTCTCTGAAGAGAACGGTGGGCCGTGGCGATTCTGGTGTTCTCTGGCAAACGGCAGTTGAGGTGGGATGTGAGCACAGGTTCCAATAGAGGGCGCCGTGCCTTCGCACCACCCACGTGTAGTCTTGGTCAGAAAGGCCAGTAGCCCGCTGGAGGTCGTTTTTGTGGGGCTACTCTTGTTCCTCCTCACACAGCAGTCCAGTGGTCCTCCTTTATCTGCTGAGGCGATGTCCTTCCATGGCCCTGTCCAGCTGTCCTCGTGTAGTGGCCTGTGTTCTGTGTATCTTCATGCTCCTGAGGCACAGGGTCCTGAGATAGCTCCATGATCCAGGATGAGGTGGAGGGGGTAGTGCACGCGCACCAGATGGTGTCATCCCAGACCTAATGAAAATGAATTGAAGGAGTTCTCAGCCGTCATCTCTCTTTCCACCTGCGCTGCTCTGCTCCAGCCTTAAATAAGCACCGACGGCTTAGACGTGGCCAGAATCAATCACACCAGTAGTCAATTACTCTTTCCTATTCACCTGTATAGGCAGATAGTGAATCACTCTTTCCCATACACGTGTGTGTGTGTGATAAGTGGATTTATTTTCTTGACACTTCTGTAACTCATTACTTATATTCACCTCCATTTATTGTTGCATTAAGACTTGCGGTTAGAAATTAACCCGATTGAACATCATACTGGATTTTGATGATATCTTCATGAATTACCCCAATCTCTGTCTCATCTTTGACTTGTTTGTCAAGCTGGAAAAGCTGGATACATAAACTTTTAAAGCTACATAAAGACAACTTTAAATCTACATACAGAAACCTTTAAGCTATAAACAGGAACCTGGCAAGGCAACTTTATTTATACAGCACCTTTCATACACATTGGCAATTCAAAGTGCTTTACACAAGAAAAGAAGCTTATTACGACACGAGGTCTAAGCTTGGGAAGGTCAAGATACATAAAGAAACCTTTAAAGCTGTATACAGAAACCTTTTTAAGCACTGGTAGATTGTTTTTGTTCATTTGTTTGACTTTTTACCCAAGTCTACAATCAGATATTAATTGAACAAATGGCTTTGATGACCATTTGATTCATGTTTCAACCTGTGCTTCACCCTTTGGAATATCAGATATGTATGGAACTATTTGATCTCGTAGGTCAGATCTTGCTACAAAAGACCTAACTCTGCAAACTGAAAATTGTCACCTCAGAGGTTAAGAAAATGAAGCATCTATCTCTGGGATTCATAATAACCCATTATAATGAAATTCTTTGCACTGTAGGAAGGTATTCAGCTAACTGGTACAGGTAGTAAAATGAAATATTCAACCAGCAAACATTCCAGAAGTGACATGTTTATTAAAGTTATCTCAAGGCTTTTAATGATGGACTTTACTCCATTAGCAACCAAGCAATTTAGCTTTTTATATAGCTGATACATTTTAGCAATACATAAAAAAGAATAGATTTGTTTCATTGTTTATTAAAAAACGAAATAACTGTCAATAATAATAGTTTATTTAAAGGTTTAAGTTGGAACTAAATGAAAATATACTTATGTGCAGAATACATTGGCATTCTTTCCGAAGCGCGTTCTCTTTGTGAACAAGCCAATTAAACACTCTGTGGGAGGTGATCATTTGGATAGTCTTGTTGAACTTAACAATTTGATGCTTCCTCCACAGTTCACGGATGTTATGCAACCTGAAACCACAAGTCACCAGTTGAGTTATTTGTGTTCACAGCCATTATCGTCCATTTTCTGGAGTTAAATCAGAGAACCACAGTCTCCCACAGTCATGAGACATTATTGTAGCCGGCATGGGCTGTGGTAACATGGACCTGAGTTAAATAAGCCACATCATTTTAAAAAGGACAGAAATAAAGTGTTTTTTGCACCATTTCAAATCATGCAGTGAATATGTGTACACTCATGTAATCTTTGTGGTATACATTGTAAACATCTATTCAGTTGAGACAGGAACTGAAATATCCAGAATGATATTGCCCATGCTGATATACACCAGGGATGTGCTCTTCATTTGTCATTCAGATTGAAATATTTGTTTTCAAATCAGTGTGTTGGTTTGATAAAAGCCGCGTGCTGGTTTGCTTGGTGGGGGAGGAGACACTGCTGACTCCTGCCTTGATCTCTGTGTACCTCTCAGCTCTATTTCACATATACTCAGGTGCACTTTGGTTTGTTTTCAAATCAATATAAAAGAACACCTGCCACCATTTTGGACAGAAACCACACATACTCAATAAAAGCCATTAAGACCTCGCACTCTTGAAGCAGCAGAAACACCCCGTAATTACTGAATTTACACTGTCCACAGTCAAAGAAGATCCAGTGGTTTTGTTCATTCTTTTGTCCCTCTCAGCACAGACATATTTTACATTAACAGTAATGAGTATAAATGTGTGTGCGTGTGTGTGAAATGGCATCTCCTGCTTGAGTAACTGGAGCTGATTATTTGTTTTCAAGATTTTTGGGGCATCTACTTTGTCCTAACTTAATCCCCAAACAGTATTGGTGCACAAACCAGTAAATGATTTTTGAGTTCTCTCTGCTCCTTGAAAGTGACACACTAATATTTCATAACACCACTAAATGCAGACTAAAGGCTTCTTTATAAATTATTCACGACCCGGGGGGTGGGGTGGGGGGCACGGGCATCCTCCCCAGGGCTCTTTCTGTCTTGCATGCACTAATAAATATAGTTATACTGATGCACGATGTCCTCACTGGCCAAATTACTAATCTGAGTTAAGGTCAAAGTGCTGCTATATTGCTCTTAATAGAGAACTGGAATATTACTGCCTGTGACATGTATAGGTTTACCACCTGGTCCTGATTTTTCCCTGCTGCTATGACAACAAAATCCATTTATTTATAAGAAAGATGGCAGTAGGGACGTCGCATGTTGTGGTGAATCTATTCGCCGCTGAGTTCTATAGAAATGTGCTTCAAAGCTTTTCTAATGCCTTGGCATCACTCTCAGACGTTTTCCCGTCCTTCAGCTATATCTGTAACATCTCATCCACTCCCTTTTCACGTCAATGCTCATTGAAATGGTTGGTTGAAAGCTATCACCTCTGACACTGTAATGCTGCCGTTTGAGAAGTCAAGCCAGGCGAGAAAAGAATTGCTCTCATTGGCTGACCCGTATTGCCTTTCTCCCTCCAGACCGTCATCTCCCCAGGACCTTTACTCCTCTTTGATGTCCTCCTCGAATCAGAGGACAGCGCAGGGTGGGGTGAGATCATTTTTTAGGAGTTTATGCATGTGGACAGAGAGAACTGATACAGACATCCACATTTACTTGCTTGGAGAGGCCTGCATATTTATAAATGCAGACAGCATTTCCATCTGAACTGGAAAATGTCAGAAATATAGTCAACCTAACAATGTGTCCTGAATTCTGGTGTAAGGAAGAGCAGAAACACACACACATTCCAGACACTAGCAGCCGAGAACTACGTGTTGTGGGAGAGTGACTGCACCATCTGGGCCAGATCACCTCACGCTGGTTCTATATTCCATCAGACTGGTCTGTTGTCATCGACAGTGAACTGTGATGTGTGTTTTAACTTGGGATGCTCCTGCACACTCTGGTATGCAAGAGAGAGCTTAGCAGAATTCATCATTCTAGCATCGCACTGTTTAATTCAAACACAGATCTAAAAAAAAAAACCAAATAAGACCATATATTTGACCAAATATTTATATTTCTGGGAAGTTCTCACATCCTGCTCTATATAAAATCGCTCTATATCAATTCACATTGTTTGGGTGGATAAGCTTTTTTTTGACTACCCTATTAATTATGTAATGAGCTACTTATGTTCAGTAAACCTACTCGGTGTTCTGCTGTGGGTTATGGATCAATGAAATGCTTGGATTGTCTTTTTTCATCAATGATAAATGGAACAATTGTTTCAAATCTCAAATTACTTTTAAAAGAATCCCCTGCATGTGTGCTTATGAGCTGTGATTGGACCCACAGTAGAAAACAGCTGGGCAGGACAGCCTGACCCCTGACCCCTCGCCCCTCTTAGCTATGCCAGTATTATGGACACAGGAAGTGATCGCATGGCTGGGAATGCACTGTGCATATTTATGCAGAACTGCCTGTCAGGCATTATTCACACTGTACCAGGCTAATTTTCCAGCTGGAATCTACGTAGTTCCAGAGCAGCGGTTTTGAGACTCAGAGCAGCTCTTCAGTCTATGGCGTCTAGCTCATCTGCTGCCTGACATACAGACTGTATTGTTATTTCTACTTCTCTTTAGCTTAAAAGTGTGTGTCTCCTCTGAGGACCCATGCCTTTTATCTTATGATAATGTTTCTTTTTAAAAGCACGTGGATGTTTCGTTTTTCTTTTATCATCAAAGGCCAGTGGTAACTATGGTCTCTTTCGAGAGCTTTAAATCCTGTGTTGGGGTGACTCACTCACATCTCCCTGCGTGTTTCCAGTGAATCCCAGTGATGAGCTGCCCTCTGACATGAATCACTCAACCAACGTGTCTCGTCTTCCTCAAAGCTGAACCAAACGACGCATTCCTCCTGCCGTGACCCGTCAGCTCCGTGCTGTGGTCTCTTGAGATGGAATAATTACTGCAAAATCAAAAAGTAAAATGAAAAAGCTAGCTAGGCCTTACAGAATCGCTGATGTTACTGACTGCGTGGGAAAATTATAAATTTGCAGTAAATAACTGTTATTAATAACTTCACTTAGCAGTCATTCATCACTAATGGTGCTGTCTCTATACCAGTATTAAAGATTAAAGATCTCACCTATTTATAATCTTTCCCCTCCCTCTCTGCTTCTGTGCTTCCTTGTAACTTGACATACTCATGCTTATTTAACTCACATTAATTTTTCTGCCAAGTTGATTCTGACATGATATCACGGCCCAGTACTGTCACACTGGTCTCCTGTTGATCATGAATATCTGTGCATTTCTCTGATGCTCCATTTTTAGACATTTTGATTAGCTCAATCATTAGGCCTCACGGAAGCAGAAGGCATCAGGACAGTCAAAAAGCAAATGTTTGATGTGGTCTGTGTATAGTAGTAAAAACTTTACAATTTCATGGAATTATTGTAGTTATATTTATGCAGTTATGGCAGTTGGCCTTTTGGGCTGTGGATCATAGCAGGCGTTTGTCAAGTGGAAGCTGGTGGTTCAAGGCTGACTGGGGATGTTGCACTGTGCTGCTACGCTGGCCTGAAACAGAGCAGGATGCACCTAGATCCAGCAGTTGGTGGTAGCTGTGCACCTGCCACTTAGAAATGTTTACTTTCCATTTAAACCTTAGGTGAGAATGTAGAGGCTACAGATATGCACTGGAACAGGTGATGTTAGACATTCACATGACTCCATCGGACCACAGTCATCGGACCATAGTCTCTGACCACAAATGTTATCTGTTTGTTGTGGGTTGTCACTCTCTGACCGGTAATGACCCCAGGAAGTGCCTCATAATGGACTCACATCCTTACCACTCGGTGTCACTACTGTGTTTACTATAATCTGCCATCCAAATAATATCTCATCAGCAGTGGCGCTGTCAGGTCGTGACCAGTGATGACACATAAGCTTCAGGTGTAACTGCACCTGTTACTGCGTGTAAGTGTGTGAGTCAAAGCGAGGCTCGTGGTTGTGAGAACAGTATAGTGTTTTAATGAAGTGAGAGAGGAACATCCTGTCAGACTGTATGTTATATTTATGTCTTTTGACATGTTCATTGTACAGAACAACTTACATGTTTATCAGTATGAGTGTTCCCTGACCCTGACCCATGACATTGACCTATGACCCTGGTGTTGCTACTGCTTGCATGCTCCGCTATATTAACCGAGCTGCAATGATAATGATGATTTGTAAGGACAACGACTGGTTATTGAGCTATAACTTTTTATAAAGTAAGTTTGTATTGATATTATCCTTACCAACACAGCAGTGATAACATTAGGCTAGCGCTATATTAGCAGTATCAGCATACATCAACACTGTTGAGCAGTTTTGCTCTATACGACGTCTTCGCCGCTGTGAAACGATCCACAAAATGTCTACTTCTAATCCAGCTGCTGTAGTTCTCGTGACTCAGACTGGTGCTGGTATAGTCTTCCACCCCAGGAAGTCAGCTGCAGCAGACTGAGCAGGGTACACACTCACTCTGCTTGGGTGGCGTGTCCGATGGGGTTTTAACATGCATGTAAGTTGTGTACTGTGACTCTTTTCCCACTAATTATCTTTGAGATAATGTAAATTAAATTAAAGATTAATTGATTAATTAAAAACAAGTCAAATGGAGACTGTTTCTGTGTTGTGAGTAGTGTAGAAACATAGCGCACACAGTAGTAAAAAGAAGTGTATAACAGTAGTGTCTAACAGTAGTGTAGGCTACACAGTAGTAAACAGTAGTGTATAACCGTAGTGTATATCAGCAGTGTAAAACAGTAGTATATATCAGCCGTGTATAACAGTAGTAAACAGTAGTATATAACAGTAGTGTATAATTTATATAGTACATTTAATAGTTTTTTTAATAGTTGAGGGCTCATGCTGTTTTTAGTGTTTTAATCTACATTAGATACACATTTTCACCATATAAGAAAGCCTTTTCATTTATTAGCTCGTTCAGTTTTTGTTTTTCCCCCAAAATTCAAAATGTGTGAATTTAGTCTTGCCATTGCTACGACATGTTTATGTCTGTGTTGTTGTTGTTGTTGTTAGGCTGCCAGTGGTAGGCTCTGACCACAAATCCTGACAAATTCAAGTAAAACTGTGAAGCTGGGCCTGTTTCTATTTACCATCATACACCTCACTGCCAGGTCAAGGCCTCAGTGCTTCTGTAAAAGCACTAGCAGTGTCAGATCCACTGTGTGTTTACATACAGCTCCAGCTACCCACCAACCGCTCTGAATTAGCATTATTTAACATTAGCATTAGCATTAACACTCATCTTTTCATCAGCGTGTTTATTTTATTATTTACTTAGATTTAGACGGTGGTTCTGTTTAGAGATTTGCCAGGGGACATTTATAGCCAGTCTCCTCTGCCTCACTGAGAGAGATGATTTCTTTAAACGATTATGGGCTGAATTGGGCAATGAAATTGAGTGGGAACACCGCTCTTTCCACACCCACAGAACCGCTCCACAGATAAGCCCCAGAGCAAGCTTCACGTCCTGCCCTCCCTACTGTCTCCGTACTGCCTCCGTACTGCCTCCCTATTGCCTCACTACTGTCTCCGTACTGCCTCACTAGTGCCTCACTACTTTCTCCGTACTGCCTCACTACTGCCTCCCTACTGCCTCACTACTGTCTCCGTACTGCCTCACTACTGCCTCACTACTGTCTCCCTTCTCCCTTCTATTTTCGGACTATTTTCGGCCTCCCTTCTATTTTCGGTGCTGTTTCACGCTGCACCAGTCACACCAGTCCGTCCATGATGAGAAATCCCACGATACGGCTCCTGCAAGCTCAACCTTCTCTCTGACACCCAGTCGACAGCTCTCTGTTGCAAGTGGCGAAATGAGGGTGCTGTACTGACGTGATGTGGCCTGATGTATATAACAGCTATTAATATACTGTTGCGGCACTCTGGAAAGAAAATGGCATTGTAGCAAGTGCTGAAAGAGCAGCAGCAAAGTAGTTCACTGGAACAACTTTACATGTTCTGCTGTAAATGCAATTTTTCTGTAAAGTGTAAAGTGTAAAGCCCCTTGTTCCGGCAGTGACTGAACAGTGCAATGAGGACCAGAAGGCAGTGGTGTGTAGTTTCAGTAGTTTCATGGGTTCTAGCACTCCTGCGCTTCAAGTACAGGGCTGCTATCCTCACGATCACATGATCTCTTTATTCAGAAAAGGGTGAAAAGGGTTTATCAATTAAAAGCCATATTAGGAACCACTCAGTGACCATTGGGAAACCAGTGAGAGGTGGTGTGTGCAAGATTTAACAGAGCTGTTACTCCTTATGGAACACAGTCGTTAGAACTGAATTATTGTGACGTGGTGAAATGAGACTCATTTTCCCCTCCCTCCTTTTACTGTAACCATTAATCTAATGAAAACTCCCACATAATGCTGGTCACCTTTTATCTGCCTCCCTCACAGGCGTGAGCCTGGCTGTGAGTGGCCACAGAAGAAGCAGGAACATGCGCTAAAGCATCATTTACATGTACAATGTGTAATTATTATAATGTATATAATTTATTAAATTTACGTAACGAGCTCAGGACAGAAGCTGTTGACTGGTACTCAGGGAGAAGTATATATATATATATATATATATATATATATATATATATATATATATATATATATATATATTATATCCATGTGTACCTGTGTCGGCGCATTAGCTTGTGTCTCTGTCTCCGTTATCCATATCACCTATCCCTCGTCTCAATGTTCTTACACTTGTTCCTTGTAATCGTTCGTGTATTTAAGTGTGTGTCTTGTCTATCGTCTTGGTTAACTCAATTGTCCTGCTACATTGTGTGTGTTCGACATGTTAAACGTTAACTTGCGAATAAAAGCACAGTATGGCCTGCTCTCGCCTTGGCCTCCTGATTTAGCTTCAGACCATCTGACCAGGTGGTCTTCTTCCTTCAAGCTCGGGTCCTCTATCAGAGGTCTGGGGGCTGAGGGTCCTGCACAGTATCTTAGCTGTTCCCAGGACTGCACTCTTCTGGAGATCTCATGTGTTGTTCCTGGGGTCTGCTGGAGCCACTCCCCCAGTCTAGGGGTCGCGACCCCTAGTGCTCCTGTTACCACGGGCCACTGTTACCTTCACCTTCCACATCTTTTCCAGCTCATCTATGACAGACCACATGCCACATTGTACAATATTTTTCTTATATGAGACTGGGATATACAAATATACTGTATACCCCAAGGAAACTGAAATATTATATGGAGTGAAAAAATCAGTGTGCAACGTGCTTGCTTTGTATAGTCTACACCTGCTTTATACACTGCTCAACACAATGTAACTCCAAGTCAGCCACACTTCTGTGAAACCAACCTGTTCAGTTAGGAAGCAACACTGATTGTGAATCAATTTGACCTGCTGCTTTGCAAGTGGAACAGACAACAGGTATAAATGAGAGGCAATTAGCAAGACAGCTGTGTCTGTCAGCAGTCCAGAGCAAGGAGCAACAGGAGGAGCAGTGCCAGAGCCCTGCAAAATGACCTCCAGCAGGCCACTAATATCCATGTTTCTTCTCAAACTGTTGGAAACAGACTCCATGAGGGTGGTATGAGGGCCCAATGTCCACAAGTGGGGCTTGTGCTTACATCTCAACACCGTACAGGGCGATTGGCATTTGTCTGAGAACATTAAGATTGACAGATTCACTATTGGCACTCCTGTGGTCTTCACGGATGAGAGTAGGTTCACGCTGAGTACATATGACAGATGTGACAGAGTCTGGAGACGCCGTGGAGAACGTTCTACTGCCTGCATCATCCTCCAGCATGACCGTTTGTGGATCAGTAATGGTGTGGGGAGGCATTTATTTGGAGGGCCATACAGACCTCCATGTGCTAACTAAAGGTACCTTGACTGTTGTTAGATACCGGGATGAGATACTTAGACCCATTGTGAGACCGTATGCTGGTTCAGTGGGCCCTGGGATCCTTCTGATCCATGACAAAGCTAAGTCTCATGTGGCTGAAGTGCAGAGGTGGGACCAAGTCAGTGTTTTGCAAGTCTCAAGTAAGTCCAAGTCTTTATACCTCAAGTCCCGAGTCAAGTCTCAAGCAAAGACACTCAAGTCAAGTCAAGTCTCGAGTCAAGACAGGCAACAGTCAAGTCAAGTCCCAAGTCTGAAACTTGGAATTTCAAGTCCTTTCGAGTCTTTTTTTTTTTTTTTACCAATGTTGCAGGTATATTTTAAATGTAAATAATAGACATGCGTTCTTTTTTAAATCTGTATTCTCCTCAAATCTTGATAAAACGTGTGCAACTGAAAACACGAAGTATAAAAAAAAAATTTTAATTACACCTCTTTATTGCACAGTTCAATTTGTTAAACTTAGCTGCAAAAATATTCATACTTTAAACTACAATTTTCCAGAAATAAATATTCTGTGAAAAAGTCATAAGTAGAACTCCATGTTCAAATAAAAAGTGCTGATATTTTCACAGTACAATACAAAGAACCATAACAGCATTTTCCCTCTCTTCTCTTATCTGGTTTCTTGGAGAACATGTGTGTCCATGTGTGAGTGACACAAGACAAACAAATATAAGAACTGAACAATTAACAGGAATCTGCAACTTTAGACATTTCAGTAAACTATTCTGCATTGCATTTGCTGGCCAAAAGTCTGTATGTCATTTGTGCACGATGAATGATGCCCCCATAGCTGAAAACTCGCTCCACTTTTGTCAATATATTTTTTTCTCGACGTAGATGTCTTCAAATACACAATCCATGCTGAGATAGAACTGGATATTATGATAGTGACAGAGAGAGGCTCTCTTCCCCGAGTTCAGATACAGAACCCAGGGTTGCCAACTCTCACGCATTGAGCGTGAGACACACGCATTTGACCGTCTTCACACGCTCTCACGCCACACATCCGATTTCTCACGCCGGAAAAAAATCTAGTTTATTTACCTCTGATCCACATCTATGATTCAATGAATTACTAGTTCGCTCTGGCACCAACCACTGGCGATCGATCGATCGCGATATAATACTTAATTTGTGTCCATTTTACACCCCTCCCGGTAAAAATTTACGTTCGCCAACCCCCCATTTGATTGGTTGTGCTGCAGCTCATGCACACACACGTACAGAGTGTGGAAAAGCAGAGGACCGGTCTGCGTCAGAAGGACGGAAATGAAATTAATGGGGCGCACTTTATAAATATTAATATGCGTTTTAAAATTTAGATTTGGGGTAAAAAAAAATCAAGTCTTTGCAAGTAAACAGGTTCAAGTCCAATTCAAGTCCCAAGTTATTGGTGTAAAAGTCCAAGTCAAGTCTAAGTCTCTGAATATTTTTTCAAGTCAAGTCAAAAGTCTTAATATTAATGACTCGAGTCTGACTCGAGTCCAAGTCATGTGACTCGAGTCCCCACCTCTGCTGAAGTGTGTCAGCAGTTCCTGCATGATGAAGGCATTGATGCTATGGACTGGCCTGCCCGTTCCCCAGACCTGAATCCAGTCAAGCATATCTGGGACATCATGTCTCGTTCTATCCACCAATGCCACGTTGCACCACACCCTGTCCAGGAGTTGACTGAAGCTTTAATCCAGGTCTGGGAGGAGATTCCTCAGGAGAACATCTGCCGCTTCATCAGGAGCATGCCCAGGTGTTGTAGGGAGGTCATACAGGTACGTGGAGGCCACACACACTATTGAGCCTCATTTTAAATTGTCTTGAGGAGTTTCCACTGAAGTTGGATCAGCCTGTCATTTGATTTTTCATTTTGAGTATGATTCCAAATCCAGAGCTCCATGGGATAATTATTATTTTGATTTAAATTGATCATTTTTGTTATTTTGTTCTCAACACATTCCACTATGTAATAAATAAAGATTTTCAACTGGAATATTTTATTCATTGGGATCTAGGATGTGTTATTATAGTGTTCCCTTTATTTTCTTGAGCAGTGTACTTTAGACTGATTGTTATATTTCCTTGAACCCAGTGTTTTTGACTCTTTCTAATCCCCCAACATGAGCAAGCCGGTGGGAAAGGGGGCGGGGCATTCAATAACTCGCATACCTCACGCGCGTCGGAGTAAGCTGTTGCGCGCTGAAGTTAATTGCTTGAGGTCTTTCACGCATTTTAGTCCTTTTGACGTGACATGTGTTTTGTGCTTCATTTCAAAGACTTAATTCACTTCACTTCATGGTTTGAGGAGGGAGACGATATTCCTCTGAACATTGTAAAAGGCAGACAGACGAGGATATGTTCTGAGAAGCTGTTGAGGCAGGTAACAACGTGGCTACATTTTACGCATTGCTAGATTTTTGAGAACTGTAAATTGTACACGATCCATTATGATGGTAGACAACCATGTTCGTTAATTGTGAAAGATTTGGGATAAACAGTTTGACAATACTGAATATTTTTTGTGTTCATCACTTCTCTGGCGATCTTTGATATTCGGGAATGTATGACACAAATGGCTCTTTTTTTCTCTTCTGCTTCAAATTCGGTGATGCCTGAACTCTTCCCAACACGGATCTGTCGCTTTGTTCTCTAATAAACATTCGTGATTTTATATATGCATGTTGTATATGTTTGGATATGGGAACACCTGATGGACTTGCTGTGAGTCAGTGTGTTCAAGTGAACGCATCCTCCAGTGAGTTTGCCAACGCGTCACCGACGCTTCCCTTGCCGTACGCAGAGGGACCGTCTTCTTCTAACGACATAGTAATCACATTTTTACTGGGAACAGTTCTCATTGTAATGTTTGTAATCGGTGTGGTTGGAAATGTGTACACTCTGGTCGTGATTAACGTCTCTGTCCGAGTGACTGGAACCATGTACATCTACATTGTGAACTTGGCTCTCGCCGACTTACTTTACCTCACCACGATTCCTTTTGTGGTCTGCACTTATTTTTTGAAAGACTGGTACTTCGGCGACCCTGGGTGCCGAATTCTTTTTAGCCTGGACTTCCTCACAATGCACGCCAGCATCTTCATTCTTACCGTAATGAGCACGGAGAGATATCTCGCCGTGGCGAACCCTCTGGACACCTTCGTTAGGTCCAGGCGCTACAGACGTACCGTCACCTCTGCGGTTTGGCTCGTGTCTTTTCTTCTCACACTCCCGACTATGATCATGATCGAACTGAAGAAGAACGTTCAGAACGGAGCGGAGAAGCGCATGTGTCACCCCACCTGGCAGATAACGGCGTACAAAGTCTACCTAACTGTGCTCTTCAACACGTGCATATTGGCTCCTGGATGCATTATTGGTTATTTGTATCTAAAATTAGCAAAGACCTACTGGGTGTCTCAGACAACAGGGCCCTCTTCAAAAGAAATGAATAAGTCTCTCAAACAGAAGGTACTCTATATGATCTTTGGTATAGTCCTTACTTACTGGGCATGCTTCTTACCGTTTTGGTTATGGCAGTTACTTAGTATATATTACTTTGGTCCTGGGAAGCTATCTCATAGTACAATGGTTTACATAAACTTCATGGTAACCTGCCTGGCTTATAGCAACAGCTGCATCAATCCTTTCCTTTACACTTTGTTGACCAGAAATTATCAGGAGTATTTGAAAGACAGGCAAAAGAACAGTGCACGGTTTAAGAAAAGGTTCCGGCGTTCATCTCAAAGATCTCTGTCATCTGGAAGTCATCAGTTTACAAACATATTAAGCAACACACACCAAAATTATGTTCTGGATGTTTACAGCAATGTCTGACATTTTCATATGCTGCTGTTGTGAAGGGCAAATCATTCTCATATGAGCAATGGCATTTAAAAAAATCCTCCTGTTTAGAAATTTGATATATAATAAAAGAGAGAGAGAGAGAGAGAGGGAGAGGAGAGAGTGGGGCTGGTGGAAGAATCAGACAGAGATGTCTTTAGCCCATAGAACATCACAATACCCATTATAATTAACAGGCTTCTGAAATGAAATACCACATAATTAAAACATGCACAGCATGTCACCACCTGTATATTTCTGTATATTTTCTGTTGGTCATTCATACTGACATGATCAGGTTTTGCAGCCTATTCTGCACATACACAAAAATACACACTACAAAAGAAAAATACACTGCAAATACACAAAACAAATGAATCAAAATGACAACGCATATGCTACATTTCGGAAACGCTCTACTAATTCAGAATTGCTGCTAATCCAGTCACAACACAAAGGAAGTGTGTTCTGGATGAATTATTATAAGCAGTGACTTCCAAGTGAAAACTAAGTAAATTGCCACGATTTTATCACGGATAAACTAAATGATGCAATATGTCTCAAAACTATTCCATGAAAAAGACAAAACATAACTTGGTAAGAGACAAAGGAATAACACTTTAGTCAGAAACAAAAGTTGTGTTGTACAGTATCTCATTTGGCTGAACAGGACTGAATTGGTGAGGCTCTTTAAATGAAGCTTGCAAGCTAGCTATTTAGACACTAGGTTGGGATGGGATATTGGATGTTTATTAGGGTTTTTAAGGCTGTGCTATGTACAGCATAGTAAAAATAAACATGCAATAATGCAGGGCAGAAATATACTTTCTTCTTGGCCACCGTATTGTGAATGCATTCCTATGAATGCAATGAATCCTTGCATAGACAACCACCCTTTCCTCTTCCCATAAAGATGTCTTTAACTGCTTTGTTCAGTTGATTTTTTATCATTTTAGGGGCAGTCATGGTCTGGAGGTTAGGGAACTGGTCTTGTGATCGGAGGGTCGTGGGTTTGATTCCCAAGCCTGAGGCTTGTGTGTTAACTGCACAGATGGGTAAATGCAGATGGAGGATTTTTACCACAGATCGGTAAAAAAAGCTAAATTTGCTCAGAAATCCCAGGTAACTTGTCAAACTAAGTGTGGACACAGTCTGTTTCTGGGCCACAGCCACAGATGAAGGGCAAACAGAACAGAAGAACAGAATCTGTTTAAATGATCTCATCCTGCCACAGAAGTCAGGGGAACTGATCATTTTACAAGGGCAGCTTCATAAGACATGCAGCACGTCACCAAACCGTCCCTCAGACAGTCTCTATGACAACTCAAAATTGTTGTCATTAGCTGTCAACCACATTTCACTTTCGACTGTGAAAGGGTCTAGGGGTGAGTTTCCCAAAACATTCTTAGCGCTAAGTACTTCGTAACCTCGTTCTTACATACAAGGTTAAGAAGTACTTAGCGCTAAGAACGTTTTGGGAAACTCACCCTTGATCAGTATCAAAATATTGATCTAGCCTTGACCTAAACCTTGTTAAGAAGTTAACCTTATTCAGATAGCATTGTTAACCCAGGCTCATTGTGAATCCACTTATTAATCTTGTTAGGTCTCCGTTATTAATCAGCATCACTGGGATATTTCATGTTTTATCAGTTTGCTCATGATAATACAACATAATAGTTTTTACAAACAGGTACATAATAGTGGTGTAAAAAAGTTAGAGAGTTTTATATCTCTAACTTTAAAATTTATTTCTGAACATTAGAGATATAAAATGACTACTACACAACTATAGTCTGTGCTTGTGCTTCTTGAATGAAACCTTAACTTCATAACTGTATTAACTGTATTACAGTGCTGGGTTTGTGCATGTGTGTATGTGCACCACACCACCCAGTTTTCAGCATGTTCTTACTGGATAGAAATTTAGTAGATTGTCAATTGACTTTCTTTTCAAATGTTGTGCTTTTGCAGTATATACAGTATGTAACACTTATTTATTTGTATTTGTATAAGAATATAATTATATAAGAATAATATTGTTAGATGTTCTGTGGGTTGTTTATGGTAATGTACAAGTAAAACACATTTTTATTGAATATTATAGTTATTACACCTACTGTTGACACTGGTATGGTATTGTTACTATCTTTTTCTTTGGACATGTACAAATAAAGATTATAATTCTAATCCTATTTCAAATTCTAAAAAAGGTCATCATATTTGTACTTACAGACTTTGTACATTATCACTGAATGAGATTGTGTTGTTAAATTACAGTAGAAGAATAATTATTTCATTATTTTCAAGAGTACATTAGTGTAAGTGTTTGTGTACAGAGCTTCATAAACTGAATTGTATTCACATTCTCATAACATACATCACTGATTGGATAAGAAAATAAACATTAAAGCACCTTGAAGTTTACTGAATCTGTATTCAGGTGTTACCTTCAGCAACTTGATTATACTTCAGTTGTCAGACAGATCAGATGTCCAATCAGTTTTCAGACCTGTCTTCACAAACGCCTTCCTTTGCACTCACTGGTTTTGCATGTAGACATGTCATACACATTTGACTTTGTCTTCCCTGGGTAATGTTTGCTTGAGATAACTCTGATGTTCTTTTGGCCAACTCTAGGGTCATGTTGGGCTATGAGGATAAGGTTTCTTTTCCTGGAGAGATTCTGAGATCAAGGCAGGCAGAAGACTGGCACTGACACTGGTGCCAGGAGATAACAGAGAAGTGTAGACTTCTCACCCTACAGAAATTGGGGACCATTTGCGACATGATCTGGTACTAGTAAAAAGTGACCAGCATACACTATTGGCAAAATAATAACGACCTGGCAACAAAACCAGTGAAAGACCCTTCGCACGCAGGGTGATGTCTACAGTCATTACTGGAATATTGCTGCACCCTTGTGATTTAGTGTCTTGAGGTAAGTCAAAGTTACCTTACGTTTTAGAACAGGGGTACTCAACTGGCGGACCGCGGTCCGGATCCGGACCCGAACGCGATCCTGTCCGGACCCAATCTCATTCCTGATTAACTGGATACGGACCAAAACAAAACTGTAGCATTTATTTCAGGGCTATTGAAAAAACACTCCGTCACGAGTGTTACGTTCGCCACCCCCGCTCAACAACTTACGTTCGCCACCCCCCCCTGCTCAACAACTTACGTTCGCCACCCCCGCCGCACCGGACCTCAGGTCACAGGTATCTGCCAAAATTGGACCGCGGACAAATTTAGTTGAGTACGCCTGTTTTAGAAGCAGGGCGTGCATAGTCAAGCCATGTAGGAACGTGTAGAATGGGCTGGAATAGAGTAGCAGGTGGGCCGACATGCACAAAGATAAGAAAGACTACTCGCTTGTACTGACAATGATTCGGGGCCTTCCTAGTGTTGGTGAGGAGACTCCCATGGTGGCCTGGTCTACCCATGCAAAGAAAACCCGAAGTTGCATTCATCTCAATGGATTCTATGAAGAGCAGTGAGAACCGAGGGGTGTAACCTAAACACGGGGAGTCAACTCACGCACCTTCTCTCAAGTAACACTAAGTTCCATGATACACCATTTAAATGCACCATAGAGCTTTTATTTTTACCATAGCTATAAAAGCCATAGGGAACTATGAAACTGCACTTAAAAATCATCTTCTCTAGAGATGATTTGCTCTGAGGAAAGACATCAAATGCATCTGTGAACAGGTGAAGATGTTTGAGACTATTGTGAAGTGGGTGGTTGGGATGGAAAGCTGTATCAACGCACATAGCACTGTAGCAACAATCCAAGGTCAGGCAGTTGATACCCCAGCTCAGAATCCACCAAGCAAACGCAGAGTGATCAGAAAGTGGACACAAACAGTGAGAAGAGAAAGATTTTTTAGGCACAAAGCCAGAAACATAGTCAGCTACACAGTCCAGGGTTGTAGTGTCAGGTATAGCAGGGACAGAAACATGATTGACATGCACGACAGGTAGAGACAAATTCAACACAATGAAATACTAGATAATAAAGATGGAGCAGAACACTCACTGCGGAGTTGTGGGAACACACAGAGACCAGCGAAGGTGAACTGAATACACAGGCTAACAAGGGGAATAAACCAGACATATGTGAAACCAATAAAGAGGGGCAGAGTTACAAACAATGAGGTGTGAACACAAATTAAAACAAAAGGGCACATGCTCGGTGAGAACACGGACATGACTGACAGTTGTGGGTGGGGCCAGACATGACAGTTTTTCCCAGTTTATATTTTAGATGTCTATCTAGCTATCATAATTTGTGAAAATTATTTTTATAAACATTTGTGATATTTTCTGTTACATTATTTTGTTGTTTGTTATCATTTTATTTGTTGACCAAAACCGTTTCATTTTAGCATTAAAGTAATTTAATTTTAAAGTCAACATGATTAATTTATGCTTTCCTGTGGCAAACAGATGCTTTCAGAATAAACACATTGTCTTGAAGATCACATTATGTAAAGTAAATGCTTAAATATTGACGAACCTGAATGAAGAATGAACTAAAGCTTTATATATTGCTGATACCAATTCAGTCCACCTTAAATACGTTCAACTTTGAATTAGGTGAGGCAAACAGTAAACCTCTAAATAGGCTGTTTTAGCATTACTAAACTTTATAAAGTCGATTATATATATTCTCATTATTTACACTGGCCTATGTAAAATAACTTAATCTTTATTTATCATTTACCTTAAATTTGGAGATGAAAAATAAACTTTTACATGCATTAACGCATGTGAATGAATACATGAATTCACCTGCACCTACTGCTGTTGTTAACTGCAGGTAATCAGGGTACAGGAGAGTAGGACCCAGATCGAGAGTGTAAGATCCAGAACTAGAGTGTAGGATTACCTCCACTTTTCCACATTCTCAGTAATTCCACTTCCCATTTAACATGTTTGTGCTTCTCCTGCAGATAAGCCACATGTTTATTAGATATGTTGTAAAACATTTGAATGATTAAATGTAACTAATAATAGGGCAGTTCAGTTATGCCCAACGCAAATTTGGAACCCTCAGTGATTTCACATGAAAAAGGTTAGTCAGGATATTATTACTAATGATAACTATCAAAGGCATTTAAAAAGATTGTGGGTTATCCATCTTTTTTGTAGAAAAGCTGCGGTATTTCAACTGAGGTTTCCATAGCAACATAGAAAGGACTAAATAGAAGGAAATAAATCTAAAATTACATCAAATATAAATACAGAATAAAAAGTACAGGCAGGCATGTGACAGTAAGTGAGGCACTGTGCACATTTTGTGTGTGCACTGGTCTCATCGTTACATGTCAATGGATGTAAGACTGAGTGCAGATCCTTGTATATGTAGGCAGTTGGGATTTTAAAGTGACACTGCGGTCACTGAACAGTGGTGTGTAATTTTAAAGTGACAGCATGGTTTGTGCGCTAGTCTGTGTCATTAGCAGCAAAACAGTACATAATATGCAATTTAAGTACAAATATGTCAGTACATTGCAGGCATGATACCAGCATGATATACCAATTTAAAATATAATCTTATAGGTTTAAAATCTGTGGCATCTTCGCAAATTGGATGAGGAGGTTTATTGTTCTGGGACAGAAACATGTCCTGAGTTTGGCAGTGTAGACAATGGTGGGCACCCGGAGGACAGGAGAGTGAGAAGGTGGAGGCAGGGGTGTGTAGGGGGCAAATGGTGATGGCTCTATGGAGACAGCAGGAGCTCTGTGTTGTTTTGAATGGGGGCAGCTGGGTTCTATTGTGTGTCTAGGTGCAGCTGATGACCCACTACACAGCTGATGTGCCTGCAGCCGCACTGCTGATGGACCATGTGGAGATGTAGCACAAACATGCTCACAATGTTTACTTTCTTTAGCAACCTCAGTCTTCTTTATCAGTGCTGTGGTTCCGCCCGTCCATGAGACATCCTCTCCCGGCTGGACACCCAGGAACCTGAAGCCTCTTTCTAACACGCCTCCATTGATGGAGAGTGGAGTGTGTCCATCACCTTTCCTGAAGTCGAGTAAAGGCTCTGTGGTCTTGCAGGTGTTAATAGATAAACTGTTGTCTGAAAAAGACTCATCGTTTTCTGATACCAACCGCCTCACCATGGTGTTGTCCACACACTTTATGATGGTGTACTGTGAACAGGAACACAGCCGTGGGTGAAAAGAAGAGCTCACTTTAACTTATTTAACATTTAATTGAAAATTATGCCATCTTATAAGTCATTGTATATTCTACAATAATTAATCTTCAGGGTAATGAAGATTTGTAGGTCTATGTGTAAGGATATTCCAATGGTTTATGGGATTGTCCCCTATGTACTGCCCCTAGTGGTCATGAAGAGTAGTATTCTTCCTCATTGTTATGAAGAATGTGTTTAAAGTTTTTCTCAGTGTATGAGTAGTCTAGAAGCAAGATGCACTTTTGATTAGGTATTAACTAAATGTTTTGTCTTTACCTAAATGATACCAAAGAGTTTTATGATATTATTCACATTTACTATTATATACTGTATCAATAAAAACTATAGATAGATAGATAAACCAGAAGTGCAAAATAGTAGCATAGTGCAATTGTAAGGAGTGCAAATAGCGCAAGTGGTGCAATGGTTGATGGGAAAATGCCCCTGTACCTCCTCCCAGACAGTAGGAGGTTAAACATTGTGTGCTTTGGGTGACAGGGGTCCCTGATCAGGTTGGTTGTCAAGCTCACAAGGTAGGTAACAGTGCACCAGTGGTGCCCTGGGCAGTTTTCACCACTCTTTGTAGTGCCTTCCTGTCAGCCGCAGGGGGGCGTCCATACCACACAGTCATGCAGCTTGTCAGTACACTGTCATTGGTGCATTTATAAAAGTTTGTGAGCATGAGAGGGGATAGATGTCCCCTTTAAAAGTCTCCTCAGGAGATAAAGACACTGCTTCACCCTCTTAACCAGACGAGAAGGTTCTGGAAAGATCTTCCGAGATGTGGACGCCCAGGTATTTGAAGCTACAGACATGTTCTACCTCAGTTCTGTTGATCTGGACAGGAATGTGTTTCCTGTATTCTACAATGATCACATTGGTTTTCTCTGTGTTGAGGGAGAGAGGTGTATGTGTCCAGGTTAGTGTGAGAGTTCAGAGTGGATTGTGAAGATGTCCTGTAGAGCGGCGATAGCCCCTTCTGGCCATACTGTCCTTATTGAGGTTTTCACACATACTTGGGGAGCAGGAGCAATGAGGGGTGATCAGACTGTCACAGGTGGGGGATGGGAACAGCTTTGTATGCATCTGTAATGTTGGTGTAGACATGGCCCAAGGTGTCTCCTCTGGAACTTGAGTGATGAATGTGTCCCGTGACAATAAAAACTGTGTCTGGATGCACAGTTTGTTGCTTGCTGGGACATGAAGAAGTCCCAGCAGCAACTGTACTTCCTGAGAAGGCTGAGGGAATCTGGCATGCCTGCCAAGACTCTCAACAACTTCTACAGGTGTACGGTCGAGAGTGTTGTTACCAGCTCCATCACAGTCTGGTATGGTAACTCCACTGTTAAGGACAATGCTTTTAATTTTCATTACAGCTGTAGTCTCACTACCGTTGTGGTTTAATCTGTAGTTTTTCATTACATCTATAGTTTAATCTCTTTTAGTTTTATCTATTTTTTTCTATGTGTGTAGTCTTTGCCTTGATAGCAAAGTAAGAATTTCATTAGCTGAGAACTCTCTTGGTAGATAAAAGGGTCTGCATGTAATCATCAAGTACTCCAGGTTAGCAGAGCAGTAACTTTCGGTTACAGTGGAGTCTGTACACAACAGTCTATACACCAGAGTATAGTTGTTCGGTTCTAATTCTGTCCAATTCTGGAAACACTGATATCCTGATTTTACTGAATACATGTGTCTTCTGGCACAGTTCTTGATTCAGTGCAGTTGCCTTTGTGCACAAAGAACCGAATGCAAAGTTGACACTGTGACACATGCTTCTGAGAAAAATGGCTAAATTTAGAAAGATTTTTAGAAGTTACTTTTACCTTATTGTAAGTTTCGAGTTGTCTGTCATGTTTCTTGTTTGATCATGCCGATAAACAACAAAAACAATTTTATACGTTTCATTGTCTTTCATTATCTCACAAGAAAAGGAAGCAAAGATTTGGATGTTTCAAGATCAGAATTTTAGCAAATCTGAAGAAAATGGTTGTGTGGTTTGGACTAATGTCACTCAAAAATGTACTTTGTTAGAAGAGTATAGAAGAATATACTGGAGATTACATGAAACTTTACAACCAGTGATGGCTTAGTTACCTTGTAAAAGTAATACGATTACTGATTACTCTTTTAAAGAGTTACGTTTACTCTTTTTAAAGTTACGTTAATGATTACTTGATTTTAAAAGTAACTACGTTAGATTACAAGTTACAAGTTAGCAAAATCAAGAATATTAAACTCAAAATAGACAATTAAAAACATAAATATTCTGAATCCGAACTTGATTTTGATTTTTTTAACTTGACCCGTTTGACCAGTTAAGAACTACAACCCCCAGCATTACGGACTCATCGCGCACGTTACTGTGTCTTGCAGCTAAGAACTACAACCCCCAGCATGACGGACTCATCGCGCACGTTGAGCGGTTGACGTACGCTGGCTTGTTTTGGTCGTTTGTTTCGATATCCGGCTCTTAAACCTTGTCGAAGTGTTGGACGTTTTAACTGAGGTAGGTGTGATTTTTTACCCTCTTCCCCACCCCACCCTAACATCCAGCGTACAGAGACCTGAATTTAACCCACTGCTCAGAAACTGATTTATGGTGAATCTAATCTAAACCACAGAATATATGCGTACGGCATTTTTGTTTCTTGTCTAGTCGACTAGGATGATGTTAGCATAGCTAGCCGGACTACCATTGGCTCAAACGTAGCGCGCTAGCTAGTTAGCTAAGTTAGCTTAGTTAGCTAGCTGCCTCTTTAGCTAGCTGGTCGTGTAGCGTTATATGTGCGTGTGTCAGCTCTGATCCTAGTCACCCGAGCTACCAAAGTTTACTGTGATCCGTTAATACGCGCACCGAACACCGCTTTGACCATCTTGTGCTCCACGACTGGTCCAGTCAACTTGTTTGTGGTAGTTTGTTGCGTTGTTTACTCGTAGCTCGCTGCCAGCTAAGCGATAATGGTGTTTAGAGGACTGCAGCCAGGGCGTTTACACGTTTATCCGGGATCAACGGCTCGTTTACGACTAATCAGACAGATTAAACCCGCTAATGTCGGTGTGACGTTTAAATGAAAGTCCCAAACACCTCATGCGAACACTAGTTAGCTACTGTTCCACTTATTTTCATTATGTATCGAGGTACATTTATGACCAACGCTTTCAAATTCAAAAATTTCCCTCTGGGATCAATAAAGTATATCTATCTATGTTAAAAATGTAAATATATGCACAGACTGTCTAATATGTCATAGGCACTTACAGCTAGAACCTGGCTTGTTTAGAGCTGTGCAGGATCAGATAACTTGGAAACACAAATGAATATACTATACGACCAACCGTAACTAGTTTTGTTCGGGATTTTCTCTTGCAGGATCATGGTCTTCTGATTTCAGCTCCCTTTGTGTGTGCATGGGTGTTTGTGTGCAAGAGAGAGAGAAAAGGTGGAAGACTCAGGGAGTCTGGCTGGCTGTCTTACCATGGCTGATGGAACCAGTGATGACGATGTCATTCATTTGGCCAGTTTCAACACACATCGCAGCCAAGGTTTCTGTCACATTCCTACACTAAGTGTGTGTCTCTCTGTAAATGTAGCTATGATTTGTATCGCAACAGATCCAGTACCGGTGCTTTGAGCACATGGCTCAAGAGGAAGTAGGAATTTTCTGGGAATTCCCTGTACATTTCTATGATTCAGAAGCCTTGTCTTGAGGCAGGCGTGGGTTTGCTGCATGAATTTGTCTTTGTGTGTTCTCATTAGGTAACAGATCAACAGGGAGCACCTACATAACCATATCTGATGATTCTGAGGACGAGCTGGTCTCACTTGTACCAAATGATTCTGTTGTGGTCAGAGATGATGATGATGAAAAGGACGAAGTTACCATTCTGGAGGTATCTAAAACCTCATGTCACTCAAATGAAACGTGGTCAAATTGGTATAGGTGTAAAAGGTTTTTCAACAAGTGCTTCCACGGTCTCTGGTGGTTTCATTAGGAGATGGCTCTGCTGTGTTCTCCTCCACAGCCACAGCTAGTGCCTCACCGCAGCCTGATCCGGCCTGCTGCTCAGTGGGGGAGCAGCGCGTCCCAGAACCAGGACCCAGCGCCAGGCCCGAGCCCCGTGGACCCGCAGCCTCCACACGCCTCTGTAGCACCTGCACAGCCCACATCAGGAAACGAAGCCATAGGTGTCTTTACCACGGACCACAACCCTGTACCTTCCACGTCTAGAGACAGCGTGTTGCTCAGACCTCACTTTGCTGCTGCAGGCTCACTGCCCTTACCCAACGCCCCTCTGCCCGCCACTCAGCCGGCAGAATGGGGCACCGCCCTCTTCACCCCGGCGGTCACTGAACTGCCCGCTCACCCTGGCACGGACGTCCAGATAGCAGGAGCCAGCCTGCAGAGAACTGAAAGGTACGCAGGGCCCGCAGCCCCGGTCCCCCCTCAGGAACGACCCCTGGTCCCACCCCAGCCCGTGCATGCGGCGCCGGAGCCCGAGGCGGCCGTGCTCCAGCCCGAGGACCGGCAGCGGGTTGCCCCACCCACCCCCGCACGCTTGCAGGTCCCGGCAGACGAGGAGAGGCCTGGCCCCTCTACAGCCACGCTGCCTGCAGCACCATTGGCCTCTGAGCAGCAGAACAGTGTTGAGTTGCTGGTGAAGAGAGTGGTAAGTCTTCCAGCAATATCTCCATGTAGCTCAGCACTCGACGAGCGTCGTTTGTGTCTCGTTTTTTGCAAAATCTGTTTTTTGCGCTGTAAAGATATCTGATTTGATATCAATATAACAACTGACTTGGACGTTTTGGAAAGCCCTCGGGGTTCAGCAAGCAGCTGCTGGTGGCTTTAGTAGGGCAGCCTGCAGTAGAGATGGTTTGTGGTTTGTGGAATGTGAAGTTTGAGAGGTATTCCTGGCTGCTCTGGCATCTCTGGCACTTGCATTGTTAACATGCTCAGTGCTTTGATTGATCAGAATGAGTAGTTGCGCTCATCATTCTGCATAACTAATGCGGCGCCTCAATGTGACCAGTAGGAACGGTTATCCCATTCACATCCGTCACTGTGACATACTGCCTTCTTCACATAAAAACATGTATGCCATCACTACACATTAAATGAGTTTAGACAGTTTCCATGTTGATTTGGTTAAAAAAATGGTGACATTAATATTATTGAGGTTTCAGTTTGAATTTAGAAGGAGAAATGGAAAACTATCACTTTAATCAAAAATAAGACTTTCATGTTTGCCACAAGTTCCAAAGAGTGCCAGTACTTTCTCATACTGCTCCACAGACCTTTATGTTGAGAGGTTTCCATCACAGAATGGGCAGGTGTGTACTGGTGTTGCAGGAGTTGGATTTTGCCTGTGTGCTTTTCTTTCATACAGATTTCTTTTTTGGCATTCATGCTAATTAGTATGCTTGCCTATTTGTGACCAGTGCACACTTTGTCTTTTTCTTTTTGTGTGTGTGTGTGTGTGTGTGTGTGTGTGTGTGTGTGTGTGTGTGTGTGTGTGTGTGTGTGTGTGTGTGTGTCTGTCTGTCTGTCTGTCTGTTTTTCGTACTTGTGTTCACAAGTATGGTTAGATAGTGAGGGAGTTCTAGCTTGAAAATTATACATAGAGTATAAATATAATATTGATCTAGGTCACCGGTCTAGAACACCTTTCTGTGATGGCCTAAAGAAAAAAAATTACAAGAACACTTTCACATATATTTAATTCATTATTGCATACATATTTTTTATGCACACTAAACTTACTGTTTGCCTGCTCAAATATGCCCACTTATTTTTCTAAAACATTTTAAGCATTCTTTAAGCATTTTCAGTATTTATACATTAATATTTTGAATACACATTTATTTTAGTGGAGATGACATTCTCACATACGTAGGCGTAATTTTCAGAGTACCCATATTTATTTACTTAAAACTTATGCTTGTTTGCTTAGACAATTCATATCACCTGTATATTTATGAGAGTCCTCAACAAACAAATGAGCAAGAGGTTGTTCTGTAAATAATTTCCTTTTGTTTATTAGAAGGCAGACATGTTCTAGCTCGTGCAGTTCTCTGCACCCTCAGCAGACATTTGATGGGTAGTTTAAGAGTTTTTTCATTCTGTAGTCGGTGAGACGGGTCTGTGGGTGAGACGGGTCTGTGGGTGAGACGGGGCTATGGCCACATGATGAAGCGCCTGCAGTGTTTGACATGCATCGCCACTAATCTCCTACCAGCACAGATTGTTGTTGTTGGGTTTGTTTTTTCTGACTGCCTAGATGTGGTAGAAAAAAGCACAAAGACCTGGATGTTAGCTGCTTAATCAGTGGGCATTCTACAAACCAGTAGTTCAGTATTTGTGACGTTATATAGTGTGACCGCACGTCCTCTTTTAGGGGCCTAACGTGTCTGTCTCAGATGAAACTTTTCTTTCACGTTAGTGATTGCTTCCACATGGGGCAGGAATGGTACGATTGTGTTTGCGTTGCTTTGACCGTTCTCCACAGGTCCTGCCTTCTCACATGCTACAGTTGAGCAATCCAGTACCAACCCTACACCCAGCCAGAGAGCACACGTGAAGTTTAGCTGTATGGCCGTTTTTATGGTGCCTCAGCAAGACCGAAACATGTCCAAACACAGAGCTGATGGTGAAGTTGTGAGGGTGGGATTGTTTTTGTGCAGTGTCCATTTTCGTTGTGTACAGAATGCCTGTGATGCAATGATTTGACATAAATCTGTCTCCTTATACTCACTCCCCTTAAACGCAGATTAAACTTTTTAGTCTAATGAAACTGAAATGAAAAACAAAGCGGAGTTTGAGTAAATCTGTATTACTCACATGCGGCTTACACATCTGCCTCATTAAATCTGCATATGACTAGATTACCACAACCTTTTGTTCCCTGTAATAAACGTTACCACTCGTCTGGCCGTATGCGGTTAAAATGACCACAGGCAGGTGTTTTGCTAGCAGTCATCACTAGTATATCCTTTAGCTCCTAATGTTCAAATGATACAGTGGCCGTAAGATGTATTACAGAAAGCCCACAATAGTTTTCGCCCCATATCATTAGTTACTTTACAACTGGAAAAGTTGTTTTGGTCTGTCTGATGAGCTTGGACTTGAGTTTTGCTTTAGGTTGCTGATATTTAGCGTTGAGGGTGTTTCTAGCTTGGCTTGCTGTAATTGTACTGGGGTCCTGCTCCTGAGCTCTGCTACAACATGCGTGTTGGTGCTCTTCCCTTTAATCAGGGGTGAATAACTGGTGTGCAGTATGTCTGCATGCTAAACCTGATCAATCTGTTTCACAGCTGGATCTCTTCCCAGACGTACAAGAGGCTTACGTAGCAGAACTGATAGAGGGAAGTAACCTCAAAGATTTAAATGTGTAAGCCATTTAACCTTCCTCCTCCAGGTCGCACCAGTCAGTTTCTAAAGCATTTTGGGTTCACGTTAGATTAAACGCATTATTTATTTGTTTAATCCAGATTATGCAATATGCTGTTGGAGAATCCTGATTATCCAAGGAAAGCCAACTCTGGTCTGACTCAGAGGAGTGTTCTCCTGGAGACAAATGACACTGAAATGCAGGTTTGTACAGTTTCTCTCTGTGAGCTTCAGGTAAAATGGAATGATGGTTCTCAGGCTTATTGTGGCCCAGAGGATGTAAGGAAACCCTACTCTGTTATGAAAGGACTTTTTCTTGATCCAACCTGTTGATTATTCCAGAGTGGGGGAAAACAGTTTTTTGAGAGTCTCATTTTCTCATTCAGGAAAGTGAGAACTATTTTGATTACTCCAAGTTGAAAACTCTTGGGCAGGAGGTTGTAGTTCAAGCAGCAGACATGCTGATGGGAGACTTCAAAATGCTCAGCTGCCAGGATATCAAATGGGCCCTGAATTCCCTCAAAGGACACTATGCAATCACCCGCAAGGTACCCGAGCATGGGAGTCTCACGACGTCTCACGACGTCTCGCGACTCATCTCCTTTGAGCTCTAGAGCTCTACTTCTCTGCGTGTGAACAGTTGTTGTCGTGTGTTCAAGGCCTTATTTGATGCCCTTAAGAAGTGGCAAGAAAGTTCCACTGATGCCTCAGGGAAGAAGAAGAAGAGGAAGGAACCCAACGAACGCTCCTTCATCGAGTTCAGGTTTGAGCAGGGTAAGTACACACTTCTCTCACCTCCAATTTCCTTGGTTGATAATTACATTTCCTACCATACATCATCAAAAGGCCACTGTAGAAGTGACTTGAATGCCGGTAACCAAACTCCTGTTCCTAGGGTCTTTGAAACTGGAGAGGAAGATGTATTTCTTGGAGAAAAACCGAAGATGGTGCAGGAGCTTTGGCGCGGTGCTGGAACCATCTCTGTCGAAAGAGCTTCAGTTCTACGAACAGAAAGCAAAGGAACTGGCCGAGGTGTGTTTTTGACAGGAGCGTTTTTGACAGTTTCAGCAGACTCTAGGTTTCACTGTGCTCCTTTTAAGTCAGCCATGAGATGGAGATCATAATGGGGGGGAGGGGGCAGTTTTAAGGATGTGGCAGTTAATTGGGAACTGTGTTGTGCCTTTGACTTCTGCTTTCAGCATGAAGATTTCCTCCTGGCTGTGCAAGTGAATGAGGAGCAGTATCAGAAGGTGGGGTTGGGGAGAAACTCCACCCTTCATCCCGGGATTGTTAAGCCATTTTTGTTTACAATTCTAAGTATATTCTCAATTGTTGTGGGAGACGGTCCCAGTGTTGGATTGTCTTTCGATATACAGAGTTTACGTCATACTATTTGAATGTTCGTTAGTGTTGTTGTTTACACTCATGAGTGTGATTAGGAGCTCTGTGGTGCCTCTTGCTGATCTCAAACCTCCTACAACCGTTCAAACCATTTAAATGATAAAAATGAAGAGGAACGAATATTCCGGGGTCTCTGCGTCGACCGTGTCTGTTGCCGTGGTGACCCGAGGCGCCCCGAGTCATGCTCCGTGTGCCCCGCAGGACGGTCAGCTGATCGAGTGCGGCTGCTGTTGCGGAGAGTTCGCCTTCGAGGAGATGACGCAGTGTTCCGACGGCCACCTCTTCTGTAAGGAGTGCCTGGTGAAGTACGCACAGGAGGCCGTCTTCGGCTCCGGACGGGTACGTGGGGTCGCAGGGCGTGGCTTCTGGGCCCCACAAAGCACGGCGCCCCGGGTCAGGGTTCTGCCAATCGCGTATCGCGATTACTGTTGGAGGGCAGTAGTTATGGTTTCCTGTTGTGAAAGTCTCGCTAGACTCGTTCTAGTCTCGCTAGCGGCACGTTAGGCTCTTGATGCTGCTTTCCTTTCATAAGGGGGCGCTGTTGTGCATGTTTGGGTTTTACCATTGTGGTGTGATCAGACAGACCACTCCCCTTTTACATGGAACATAACCAAAAGTAAAAAATATGGAAAGTACCTAAAGTGCACAAGGGCTCAACATTGTTGTTTTCCCTTTGAAATGGGAAGGTGGAGGTATTTTCCAAACCTCTCTCAACCATCTTTCACTTTCACACCCCACCAGCATTGAGTGTGTGTGTGTGTGTGGATGAGCCCACAGCCCGGTGGGTTCCCTCCAGACCGCCGGTGGCGGTGGTTGGGCGCACGCGTGTGCCCTGCGGGTCCGAACGTGTGGCGTGTTCTTGTGTTCCAGTCGGAGCTGAGCTGCATGGATGGCGGCTGCACCTGCTCCTTCCCCACCAGCGAGCTGGAGAAGATCCTCCCTGACAACATCCTCTGCAAGTACTACGAGCGACAGGCCGAGGAGGCCGTGGCTGCCACCTGCGCAGACGAGCTGGTCCGGTACGTCTGCACCGACCACATACACACACACACACACACACACAGGCTCCTGAGAGGTTACTCTGTTGCTGATCTTTGCCTGTTTTCCAGGTGTCCATTTTGCAACTTCCCTGCTCTCTTGGACAAAGAGATTTCTCTCTTCAGCTGTCCCAATCCTCGCTGCAGGAAGGTTAGTCTTTAAGTTGTTGGGATTGCTTGCTGTTGAATGGAAGGGGCTTGGTGTTTAGGTGGCCGGGCCCCTGTGCCACCACTAGGTGGTGCTATGGACCTCTCGGGTCGGCTGCTGTTGGAGGCCAGCAGGTACTGAGGCCAGAGCTGGACCGGCGTGATGGATTGCGTGGGTGGACCTAACGGGGCTCCTGCACTGGCAGGACGTCCTCTGCTCACTTGACCTGCGTCATGCGGGAACAACGGCGGAGGCATTTATCATATCCGCCACTCTCAGGACCTTACAGGCAACTTAACCCGCCTGAACTGCTCAGCGCAATCAAACAGGTCAATGCTCCAATAAATCAAAACATCGTATCCCATTTGGGAAAGAAACTTAAATCAACTGCTTCGTTTGTCTCTAACTGGAACAAGGAGCGTTTAAACACATTCCAGTGGAGCCTGTGGTGTTCAGACACTTAAATGTCGACATTTGATGAATTGCCAGGGAATGGTTTCAGCATGCTGTGTGAGCTGTAGGGGTTTTTGGTGTGTGTGTGGGGGGGGGGGTGTGTGTGTGTGTGTGTGTGTGTGTGTGTGTGTGTGTGTGTGTGTGTGTCAAGGACACTGTCCAGACTGCTTCTTCCTCACCTCAGAGGTCCAGAGAGGAACCACATGCTCTTTGACCCCCTCCCTTCACTGTTTCTCTTCTCTGTTCTTTTTCTTTTTCCTGTGAACGTCTCTCCCTGGTTGGGTAATGGCGCCAGCCTCTGTGACTCCTCCCCTCCCCTCTCCTCCCCTGGTGGGGGGGGGGGGGGGGGGGGTTATCCCTGTGGCGTGAGTGAGGACGAGCAGCTCAAACACGCAGCTGTCGACTCGGTGGGAGTCATTTACTCAAAGTGCCTTTCCACATAAACTTTCCCCCATGCAAAGTCCACCATGACCTACTGTGAAGAGTCATGTGTTCTGGTTTGTGTGTGGGGCCCTTAAATAGTCCAGTGGGATAGACTCCCGGTGACTGTCCTGTGTGTCTTACTGCTAGGAGGGGGGGTTTATAAAGGGAGGGGGGCCTCAAGTGTATGATTTAAGGGCCTTTCACAGTGGGGAGCGGGATACTCAAGTACACCCTCCACAGTTGGACTGAACTAGTGTACCATGCTTTGGTGGGCAGATCCACTCGTGATGGGTAGTGTGTAAAGTTCCTGTGGGATTTGTATTATACTGTGAATCTTCCAGAGCTAAATATAACTGCTTCTCCCTGTTAAAAAGCCCTTAGGAATGAGTACATTACAGATCCTGCTTACAAGTGTAGTGCACTAATTATGCCACCTGTTCCAGAGTAACGCAGTATCCAGTAGCTCTTAACTCAGATTTGCGTTATACTTGTATTGTACTACACTCTGAACTTGGGGCTGTGTCTCAACTCTCAGCTCTTTTTCTGCATTAAGTGCTGGACACTCCCCCAGAGCGCCCCCTGCTGGTGAAGCACTTCTCCCTGGCCTTGCAGTGCTGGCTCTGCTGAGCGGTGGTGGGGTGTGAGCACACAGGAGGACCAGGATAGGGGCGTTTCCCCCCCCCACACACACCCTGCCCAGACTTTCATAAACGTCCAAGTGTGCGCCTGCGGGCGTAGGCGAGGAGCTCGCGGGGCTTTTGGCTGTGCGAGCGTGAGCCGTCCTGCGATTTGCCGGATCAGAGCGGCTGCCTCGGGGGAGGGGGTCCCGCGTCCTGCGGCTCCCGCGTGTGCGTGTTCTCTGACGGGAGAAGCTCCTGCCGACGGCACGGGCGTGATGCAATGTCTGGCAATCGCAGGCTCTTCCCTGTGAAGCTTTGGAAGTGCCTGTGAGCGCAGCACCTGCTGGAGCCAGCGCTAGCGGCCATGTGCGTTTCCCCCACTAGCGCGCTGGGCTCAGCGTGGGCCTGGCGCGGAGCTCGGAGCCACGCTGCACCGTGCGGGGCGTCTTCAGGGCTGTGAGCAGCACTCACCGTGTAGGACCGCAGGAGATGCAGTGGCCGACGCATATGGGAGGAATCATCTTCAGTGCTACTAAATTGTCTATTGTGGGTATTATGACCACAAACACGTAGATTAACTTCAGCGTGTTCGCAGAAAAGGGTGCTTGTTTTCTTCCTGCAGTACACACTTCCTCCACACGGTGGCAGTGTTGCGCTGAAGTGCAGAATGAGAGTGCCTCGCCCCAGCTGCACAGCTGCTTCTGGTTACACACCCCCTCCTCCTGCAGATCATCACACACACAGGGGAGGGCGGGCGAGCGGGAACAGACCTGCCGGACACGCCCTCCGGCAGCGTGCGTGTGTGTGTGTGTGTGTGTGTGTGTGTGTGTGTGTGTGTGTGTGTGTGTGTGTGTGTGTGTGTGTGTGTGTGTGTGTGTGTGTGGGGCCCTTGGCTGCCCTCTCCGACGCTCCCCACAGATGTGTTTAACGCTATCAGCCCAGGCCTCCATTTTGATGCTGGTCTCTTCGTCCTCTGGGTGTCCCGAGACAGGGGGAGTTGTGGGGGGGGGGTTAGTGTTGTACAACCATGTGACCCACTTTCTCTTCCCTGCCCTTTCTGGCACTTTTTGGGATGTTTTTGTTAGCTGAAAGCACCTCGAGCTGAACTGCTGTCACCAGCCTTAGTACAAATAGAGGCAACGTACACGGTGAATGTTCAACAGCCTCAAAACATGCTGATTTAGTTTGTGAAAAACCGAATGCGCAGCCAGTGTCCAGCGCCTGCCCTTCCTCTTCCTGCCAGGGGGGGCAGTGTCCCCCACACCTCCTTCCTTCCTTACACAAATACAGGCCACGTTGTTTTAGCTTTGAACTCCACCCACATGCCTCCACCCCCACCTCCCCACGATGGCCTTTCCGTTGCTGCACATGAAGAACACGCTGTCTCCACTCCAGAGCCCAGACCTCCTTCAGCTGCTCGGGTCTGATTGGCCAGACCCAGATCCTTCCCGTTTGAAATGTAGAACGGTTTAAGTGTGACACAGATCCCCCCTCCCCCGCCAAGGCGCCCATTCTTGTACGTGCACATTTCTCAGAACGCCGTTACACGCTGAGTGAAAGCAGAAATGAGGCGTTTTTTTTTTTAAAGCTCCGCTGTGCTGACCACAGCTGGCAGCCTCTGTTTCCGTGGCCATTGTGTTGGCTTTCGCACGCACGCACGCACGCGCGCGTGTGTGTGCTTGTGTGTGTGTGCGTGTGGGGTGTGTCACTCCACTCGCCAGCGATTCCATCTCACGAGAGATGAAACGTCTCGTCTTTCGCGTCTGCGGGTCACGGACGTCTGCGGTGGCATTTTCTCTAGATGTGCCTTCAACCTTTTCCATTTGCTCTTCAACGCCAGCGTTCATTTAAGCCTTTTATGGCAACTCCATCAATCTGCGACTGTTGGCAGCGAGCTGTAGTGGAGACGTTCACGAGCCATTCATGAGCAGAACAAGCTCCACCCTGCATCTGCTTGCCCCGCCTACACCATGGGGGGGAAAAAATCCCTTTCAGTCCTCAGCTGTGTAACCACCAATGGTGCGAGTGTGTGTGGGCGTGGCCCGTGTTCCCCGGGGCTGAGGTGGGACGCGGGCCGGCCCCGCCCCTCCACAGTGCCGTGTGCGAAGACATTAGCGGTCGCAGAGACAGCAACCCCCCAATCAGAGGCGCCGCTAATGTCTCCTCCTGCCTTATAAGGGCCGGCTGCAGCTGGGGGGGGGGGCGCCTCCTCCTGCAGCATGGGTGGAGTGGGGGAGGGAGGGAACGGAAGACTAGACGGTGCTATTACACGCTGTGTGTGTGTGTGTATGTGCGCGCTAGCCTGCGTGTGTTCAACAAACCACATTCGTTTCACAGGGAGCTGTGCACTACAGCCTGTTTGTGAGGCGCTTGCGTTCGGCTGCCGTTTGGCGTTTCGGGTCCAGCCGTGGTGCGTGTGGTGATCTGCAGGGCGGGTCCGGCCCCGTGCTCCAGAGCGCCGAGGGGGACGAGGGGCAGCGGGCGCGTTTGTCCCGGTGTCCTCTGTTAACCAGTGGCTGCCGGCTCAGTGAGGAGCAGGAAGCCAGAGCTGCTGTGTGCAGGCGTGAAGGCTCGCGTTTCCCCCGCATTTCCCCAGCATTCTTCCTCTGTTTTCAGAGGTCGTTTTTCTCGTTTGTCTTGAAGCTCAGCATGTGGTGCCTGATGGCATGCTTAGCACGTGTGTTATCTCTCTCTCTCTCTCTCTCTCTTTTTCTCTCTCTCTCGATTTGAGTGTGATTCTTGGTGTCAGATTCTGCTAGTGCTGTTCTTCGGTTTGACTCTGGAAACATTTGCCCTGGTTTTCCACTGCCATCACTCAGACAGCTGAACAGTGTCTGCTGTGGATTCCAGCAGCCGTTTAGCCAGAGCCAAACAACTGCACGAAGCCTGCGGTGCACCTGGGCCACAGGGTCCATCTCCAGCTTGTCTCCTGAAGCCAACTAGGAAATGGGGCAGGCTCACAACACCAGGAGACCTGCCAAGGTCTCTGGGCCAGCCCCGCCCCTTTCCAGCCGCCACTCTGAGCGATCCAGGAAGTGTTGGCTCAGCACAGAGGTGTGCTCTTTCACTGTGGTGATGTCAGCATGATGTCACTGCCATATTTTTAGTTGCACTATATAAGCCAGGGTGCCGCCTTGCTCAGTCTGCTCACTGTCTTCATACAGCGCTCTGAACTTCTGTAGACAAGAATGTGCACTATCTGAGTCTCAGACCGTATCTTCACTGTATGCTCAGGGCACAACACCCATTCAGGCGCCACTGGAGTTAAGAAACCTTTAGCAAGTGTTAAGAAGCCTCTTTTAGTTTAACAGTGGTGTCCTAAAATGACTTCCACTTTTTTTTGTGAAGAAAGAAAAGGAAGTGAAGAAATGTGGAAGGTTTTTGTAGGTGGGGTAACTTGAGTAAAAGGGAAATTACTGAGGGAAGAGGGTGAACTCCAAAGGTGAGCGAGTTCAGAAGCGTTTGCGTTTGCGTAGTACAGGTCAGGGTTTCGCTCGGCTCCTCATATCTGGCCTGACACGCTCCCTCCCTTTTACATCATTGGGCGGTTGCTCCTTGCAGTGTCCTTGGTCTCCACCAGGGGGCGACCCGTCATCGTTCTACCGTTCAGCTGGAGTCCACACCACCGCTCCCATATCCGGCCTTCTCTGCTTGGCTCAGTGAGCTACATCTCATTTTTTATGAACATGCCAGTGTGTTTTGTTCCACCAGGACTAAAGCATGGGACACCTGTGTGAGGACAGTGTCTGTCCATAAAGGGGCTGTGGAATGCAGTTCAGGATGGACATTTTGAAAGGTTGTGACCATGTGATCCAGAGCTGTGGTTCACCTGAGGCCTCTGACCATCAGTACTGAGAAGTGCTGACTACACACACCCTGTCCAAGCTGCCACATGTCATGTGCCATTGGCATTAAAATTCACTGTCTTCTTAAAATATTTATGCTAGTGCCATTTAGCAGGGTGGAGGCAGGGGGGGCGTTACCAGGCAACTCAAGCAGTGGGAGTGAAGGACCCTCCATGGGCCGTGGCCACATCTGCTGGGTGTATGCCCCTGTCTGGGCTGAGGGGAGGTGAGGAGAGGGGAGGAGAGGAGGAGAAGAGAGGGGAGGAGACACTGGTGCTGTTTAAAGCTTCATGACATGGCAGCTGCTCTCACACAACGTGTGTTCTTTATCTCCGATGTCGGTGTACAGCTAACCGCTAACGCTGCACAGCAACACTGTGGAAACGAGCACGACTACGGCAGGTTCTTGACGCCTCACGAACCCGTCTCTAGACCCGTGGTGGGCGGCCCTGTGTGGCGGGAGAGCTGAAAGGTCATGAAGTAGCGTGGTGAATCGTCTCAGACGCAGAGCAGCTGTGTCCTGCGTCTGCTTGATGTCTCCTGCCAAGACGCTGCTTGTGTGAACTGAGTAGGCGTCTGGGCTGCGTTCTGACCCAGCTTCACACGGCCCAGAGACGAGGGGCTTCCGCAGCGCCGGGCCGCATGTCCTTCAGAGCAGCTGGAAAGGCAAAGCATGGGCAAGCATGACTAAAATGGAACAGATGAAGGTGCTGTTTCCCAGCAACCAGCCTGGGCAGTGGCTGTAGCCAGTGAGGCGAACCCTCTCTGCAGAAGCTCAGAGTGGTTGTGTGTGGTCGTGAGCACGGCAGCGTGCACCAGCGGCGGATGGATACTGAGGTGTGAGCGTGGCGAAGCCCTCAGCCTTAATGCCAGGGGCCAGTGGCCTGTGCCGTGCTGCCTGAAAGCCTTCCCATGATTCCCAGAAGGCCAACTTCGGTACCGGTAGCGAGATTGGGGCGTGGTGGCGTGGTCCTCAGTCCGTCTAACAGCTTTAACATTGAGGCGTGTGTGTGTGTGTGTGTGTGTGTGTGTGTGTGTGTGTGTGTGTGTGTGTGTGTGTGTGTGTGTGTGTGTGTGTGTGTGTGTGTGTGTGTGTGTGTGTGTGTGTGTGTGTGTGTGTCATCTTTCCATAGGAGAGCTGCCGCAAGTGTCACGTGGTGTGGAAGGAGCACGCGGGAAAGACGTGTGAGCAGGTCATGGAGAGAGATGAGATCCGTATGCGGGTGGCCTTGTGAGTGCCTGTGTGAAAATCTGCATCCAGGGTGCTTGTGCATGGCAGGGTTCCTTCTCACGCACGTCTCTACTGGAGCCTTTCCTCATGACATCATCATCTCCAAGTCCGCCTTCATCCTCAAACGCTCCCCACGACTCCCCTCGTCTCCCCACAACTCTTTTCTACTCCCCTCGACTCCCCACGACTCTTCTCTACTCCCCTCGTCTCCCCACGACTCTTCTCGACTCCCCTTGTCTCCCCACGACTCTTCTCGACTCCCCTCGTCTCCCCACGACTCTTCTCGACTCCCCTCGTCTCCCCACGACTCTTCTCTACTCCCCTCGTCTCCCCACGACTCTTCTCTACTCCCCTCGTCTCCCCACGACTCTTCTCGACTCCCCTCGTCTCCCCACGACTCTTCTCGACTCCCCTCGTCTCCCCACGACTCTTCTCGACTCCCCTCGACTCCCCACGACTCTTCTCTACTCCCCACGACTCCCCTCGTCTCCCCACGACTCTTCTCTACTCCCCACGACTCCCCTCGTCTCCCCACGACTCTTCTCTACTCCCCACGACTCCCCTCGACTCCCCTCGACTCCCCACGACTCCCCACGACTCCCCACGACTCTTCTCTACTCCCCTCGACTCTCCTCTACTCCCCATGACTCTTCTCGACTCCCCTCGTCTCCCCACGAGTCTTCTCGACTCCCCTCGTCTCCCCTCGTCTCCCCTCGTCTCCCCACGACTCTTCTCGACTCCCCTCGTCTCCCCACGACTCTTCTCGACTCCCCTCGTCTCCCCACGACTCTTCTCGACTCCCCTCGTCTCCCCACGACTCTTCTCGACTCCCCTCGTCTCCCCACGACTCTTCTCGACTCCCCTCGTCTCCCCACGACTCTTCTCGACTCCCCACGACTCTTCTCGACTCCCCACGACTCCCCTCGTCTCCCCACGACTCCCCTCGTCTCCCCACGACTCCCCTCGTCTCCCCACGACTCTTCTCGACTCCCCACGACTCCCCACGACTCTTCTCTACTCCCCTCGACTCTTCTCTACTCCCCACGACTCTTCTCTACTCCCCTCGTCTCCCCACGACTCTTCTCGACTCCCCTCGTCTCCCCACGACTCTTCTCGACTCCCCACGACTCTTCTCGACTCTCCACGACTCTTCTCTACTCCCCACGACTATTCTCTGCTCCCCTCGACTCCCTGCTGAGCCTGCACGCCTAAGTGTTCCTGGTATGCAGGTGCACCATCTCCCCATCCTCCAGCAGCCTTTAAGACAGGCGCAGGGTGGCGTTTTGGAGGGGGAAGCTGCTACGATGGCGGCCTGGATAAATATGTGGAGCAGCACAGCCTGCTCTCTCAGCCGGTCACTTCCTGGTCTGGACAGGATGTTGAACAGCGCTGCTTCCTTCCTGTCTTTGGCTGGAGGAAGCAGGCGGCTCTGTGTGAGCTATCCTGTTTACCCCGCGTCCTTGACACCTTCTTTCTTCCACAGGAAGTGGCTGTGCACCGAGGTTAAATTAGACGCGCCTCTGGGTGGTTTTCTTAGCGACCGGTTTTTGACCGATCAGAGTTCGGCCGGCTTAATCCAAATTTGGTGGCGAACTCGCGTGTGCGTTGTGTGTCCCGCTGCAGCGAGGAGCGGATGACGGCGGCCCGGGTCAGAAAGTGCCACCAGTGCTCGGCGGGCCTGGTCAAATCGGAGGGCTGCAACCGCATGTCGTGCCGCTGCGGGGCCTTCATGTGCTACCTGTGCCGCGAGCCAATCAACGGCTACCACCACTTCTGTCAGCACGCCCGCTCGCCCGGGGCGCCCTGCCGACACTGCAAGAGGTGCTCGCTGTGGACGGACCCTACGGTGAGCAGCCCCACACACACACACACACACACACCTGCTGCGCTCTTCCTCCAGTGCTTACTGGGGCTCTGGTTCACCGCGCTCCTTCTTATGTAAGTGCAGTAACCTGTGCCTCCACTTGTGCCTCCACCATTGTGTCGAGTTGTTGATCTTCTGAGTAAACACTTGCAGTCACAGCCCAGCTGCACGATGACCCTGGATACGCGCCGGGCCCATTCAGGCCTGGACTTGTATCCGTGAACGCTGGCGAGCGCTCCGGTACCACACCTTCTGTTAATGCCTGTCACTGGCCTTTGAATAAGGGCCTTTGAATAAGGGGAGGGGTCAGTCACGTGATCTGCCCAGGTCGCTTCGATAACAGACACGCCAGAGCTCGGCCTGCACGTCAGCTGACTAATGACCCAGAACCAATGAGCACACTCCTCGTGTCTTACTCACATCTACCGTTAGAGGTTTGTGGTGCTACAGGCCCATGGGTTCAGGAGGCATGATGGAGTATGCTTAGAGTACTCTTCACAACACCCTCTTCAATTATTCAATTATGGCTGGAGTTTTTAAAGGTTTATGCGATCCTCACAAAATTAGAAATGTCTTTTGTTGTAAATTATTTGATTTCTATATGAACATGCTCTGTTATTTTGGCCGCGGACCATGACATTGTCTTAAGACCTCAGCATGTTTCTTGAGGAGATAACGTTCATCTGGCCTTGGCGAACGTTATGATGTAATTGTGGAGAAAATGAACATCGTGCGTAGGCTTTTGTTCGCCAGGTCACGAACATGTCGGTTTCGCAAACTTGTCAGACGAAGATGCTACACATCAAAACCTCCCATGCTACTTGCAAGTGTGCAAAGGTGCTTTAAGTTTCTTGCGATGCTTGAGAACTGTTTCGCAGAATATGCCGAGGCATTTACCAGACCAGCACCTCTAGGGTGTAGATGTGCAGTAATCGGAGAACAGTCAAGAACCTTAGCATTTGTGCGCTCTCTCTCTCTCTCTCTCGCCCTCTCTCTCTCTCTCTCTCGCCCTCTCTCATTCTCTCGCCCTCTCACTCTTTCTCTCTCTCACAGTCCCTTACTCTTTGTGTTTCTTTAGCAAGATGACGAGCGAATAATCCAGGAGATCCAGAAGGAGGGTGAAGCCGAACTGAACAAGAAGAGCAGTCAGTCAGGTGAGAGGCCCCGCCCTCCCTCTCTCCCACGGCCCGCCCACAAATACGTGCTCATTTCAATGGCAGAGCTTCAGTAGCAGCTAACAACACCCCCTCTCCCTCAGACGCCACGGGGAAGAGGGTGGGTCCTCCTCCGGAGCCCGTCCCAGCCAAGCGGCCACGCTTGATGCAGGCGGTGGCCCCCAACGCCGCACGGCCTCCCCTCCTCATCCCCCAGGTGATGCTGCCGGGCCCCGGGGCCCAGCGGCTCTTCCTGCAGCCCGTCGCCGCCCCCTACGTGCCGCCACTGCCCAACATGGGCCCCGCCAACTACAACATCCCCAACGTCAACTTTGACTTCAATCTGCCTATGCACTATGGCCCGCCCCACCGCTTCTTCAGACCAATCTGAGGAGCCGCAGCGCGGGAGCGGCTCGTAGTGCCCGCCCCTGCACGGGCCCCGCCCCCTTTTCTTTCCATAGCGTGCCGGTTCAGGAGAGCGTGGAACTGCAGCAGAGTGCCTATTCCACTGGCTTCTTCCCGTTTGTTTGGAAAGGGTTTTTGTTTTTTGGTTTTTTTATTTTCTTTTCTCTCCTTTTTTTAACAGTATGTTTAATTCATGCACACAAAATATTTTCATTTGAATAAAATACGTTGTATGGACTTATTTGTTGCTTGTTTATTGCTGTTTATAGGACTCAAATGAACAGGACTCGGTGTTCAAATGAACGTCTAGAAGAAGCATCATTCTGAGCTTCTGTGCAGAACGACCTTCCAGGAGTCATTTCTTAAAGTCCTCTCTGAATTCAGCTTTTGTTGTACTGTAGGCTAACCAGCTCTGTCCTTAGTGAGACACTTAGTGAGGGAGTTACACCTCCTCACTGCTGTTTTGCAGGATCCTCTTTTGTTATATAGCCAAAACCTGTAAAGCAATGTCACCTTTGCGTCCCGTCACTGAGAAACGTCCTCCATCACCAGGAAATGGATGTTGAAAGTGTTGGGAAGAGGTGCGTGCAGACCTGGAGTCTTACCTGCTCATGTTCCTGTTATATGGTGTCTGCTTCCTGGTTGAAAGTATTTGAATAGTTCATTTTACTGTTTGTTTCTCACCTATGTTTTGCATATTGTTTTCCCCCGGTTCTGTTAGAGCCAGTACATCACGCATCGCTGCGGTAGCTCCCAGGTGGGGACGGAAAATCATCTCTGCTTTGCACTCGTGTGCACAGTGCTGCATGTTCGCTGTAGTGTGTTGGTCCTTCCGTGTGGTTGTCACTGACGCCACCTCTAGTGCCTCAGAAGCACCGCAGGCCCTGGCGTGGGTGGTGTGAGCACCGCAGGCCCTGGCGTGGGTGGTGTGAGCACCGCAGGCCCTGGCGTGGGTGGTGTGAGCACCGCAGGTCCTGTGTAGCTCTGGGTTCAGACCCTGACTAAGACCTGAAACACCAGCCCAGCAGGACTGATTCCTCCTCTCTAACGGACTGGCACCAGGCCCTGTGGCCAGGACTACTGCCACTGCAGACATCCTGCTGAAGGGGAGAGGATCTTGGTTCACTGTGACGCGTCTGCCAGCTAGGTCATCCCTACAGGTGTGGAGCGCTGCAGGTGTTTAGATGAGCCACCACCACAGAGGCTACAGATCCTGGAGCTTCTCCCTGACACCTCCCACCATTTCATTGGGTCGGTGAAATGATTATGACCATTTGGTTTGTGCACTAGTTCGGGTGTTTTTTTTCTATTCCATTAGCTTAGGTCTAGCTGTCCAAACTGTTGTCTGTATACACTAGAGAATTTTCCATAATAGTTGGTTATAGCAATAGTGTTGATCTATCTCACTATTCATAGTCTATGAAGCTCGGAGACTAATGTTCACTTGTTTTATGGAATCATGGAGAGTTCAGAACGTCGTAATTCAGAGACACATTAGCAAACGTCCCAGCAGTGCACAGTGCTGTTGTGCAACTCGTGTTTCATTATTATGTATTTTTGCCTTTTCCCACTCAACGTTTGGCCAAGATAAACAATCGCTGCCTTTGGACCCCACAGCAGCACCTTCTGGTTTGTGAGACCATGATGAACGTGCTTTAGCCCCATCCCACCCCACGTTCATTTGGTACCAGCTGTGATTGGCGTGTGGTGAGTGAGACTTTGTGATCGTCATATGCTCTCCCAGGCTTTTAGTCTGGCTGCCTGCCTACCCTGGGCTATTGTACTACAGCCTCTTAAGAGGGTCGTCATTCCCCCCACCCCCATTTCAGTGCCTTAGGAGGGGTCAAATGCAGCATGAAGCTTTCTGATTAACTTCCTGGGGTCAACGTCATGTGATCACTGCAGCTGCTGCCCGTATCTTATGAGGTCATTAAAAGAGAGAGGGTAGGGGCCCCTAGCTCATATATATGTACTAAGAAATGAGCGAGGGAATCTCAGACTTTCTGTCGGTGTTCGGTATGAGGTGTGGTTGTCTGTGTGAGCGCTTTTGTTTCTGTTTTCATCACGTACCCCAAGCTATGGGGGAAATGCCACAAACGGTTTGGTTTTCATGGTTTTGTAAAGGACATTTTACTGCCTCACTGAAAGGTTTTGAATGTGTTTTTCTGTGGCGGGTTTTTTTTTAGTACTGTTGTCGTTCAGACACGTCCGGTGCCATTTCACAGAAAGTTTATCTGTAATAATCGGTGTTGATTTATACTGGGTTTTTTTAACTTGTGATCTGTGGAGAGGAAATTCAAAACACTGAGTTGAGATATTTCTCCCATCTTCAATTTGAAATATATTCTTATTTCCTATTAAATAAATTTTTCTTGTTTTAGTTCTCTATTATGACTCACCCCTCACCAAAGAACACCGCACACACATCTGAAGCTGGGATGGAGGGCCTGTTCTTTCTCATTTACCATAATTAAAGTCCAGCAACCTGCAATCTGACTGAGTCAGCCAATGACAGGCCTGACCCATTCCCATTCATTTACATATCCCGCCTGCACTAGACACTAGTATCTACCCTGAGATGAACAGTGGCAAACCAGAGCCTGCCCTCCCACTCCCCTCAACACACGCACACATGCCTTCCTTTTCAAGATACAAGCTCTTAGTTGCCATGGAAACCTTCGTCTGCCATGACACCCAGGTTGAAGACTATTTAACCCTTTCGTTTGTCCTTTTCTTACGGGGCTGTGCCTCCCGAGCTTGGTGCAGATGTACCATTCAGCTTAGCGCTCTTAATAAAACCTGCCAGCTGAAAAGGTTGGAGCATAATATCTGATCAAAGGAGTTTACAACAAAACATTTCTCTTATGAGCCTTTGATTTGAATAATGCTCATATTATGTTTTGCTAACCAGCACTTGGTCACCTAGATGGCCAAGCGTGTTGTGTGGACCACTGGGACCAAGCTTGATTAACCCTGCTGCCTTTCTCCTCGCCTGGTTTTGGCCTTCACAGTGAGGTGGATTAAACCTCAGCTGTAGTGGGGTGGTTCATTACTGGTGGAGGAGGGGAGATACCATGTGGACATCAGAAAATGTCTTTTTAAATGCCTTACTCAAACAGTCTAAAGCTTTTTGATATGGCTAATCATTTGTATGACCTGCAGTGTAGTTTGTTGATTTATGTATTAACTTATAGGTTATTATTTAAGTTGGTTTGCCTTTGCTGTAAATGTATTACATAAGTCATGATCTAGACATGGAACACTAAGTGTCTTTCCAACATCATGAAAAAGCTGTAATGCCATGTTGCAGTATATAAAGTTGAGTAAAATCTGCATGCAAACTGCTGAAACAACAATGAAGCAGCACAGAGGCCTTATTGAGGAGCAGGGGCCAGGAAAACCAAAACCTGGTCTCAGGAGGAATCATCCCCGTGAAAACACTCTTCTCCTCCTGACCTGTGCTCTTGGGGCAACATACTTCCACAATAAACTCTTGAAGGTGCAGTCATGCCTCAGAGGTGATTTCCCAACAGCTGCAAGGCAAAGGCCCTTTAAGGTCTAATGCTCACAGAGAACACAGCAATGCTCAAATTAGCCTTGTGAATCATTTCCTCCATATGGTAAGAAGCCTAAAGACTGAAACATACTACCTAAAGAATGTTTTACACAAAAGAGAGAGAAAATGACCAATTCACCGCCAGTTTCATAATCAAATTTATTATCGTATTTAGTTTGCACCCATGGCACATGATGAAAAGCAACCATAATATCAAAACAATATAAAAAGGAAGTCTAATGTTTTACAAAGCATAGATGCGGAATGGGATTTTATTTTTGTTCCAGTATGACCATATTCTCTAAATAAGGCACAGTCATTACCAATCCTTGGTATGTAGGGGACAAATTTATCTCTAGAGTCCCTAATGTGAGGGAGACTATAACTCACACTAAATTCTGAACTACGTTAGATTTTCTGTATTTAATGTACGATGGTGCTCAGAGATGCAGCATTATGCGTATTTGATACATACCTGAAGTAAATAAAAGCACCAGTTACCATCTTTACTTTCAAGGTGTATTTTGCCATCAGTTACCAGTTCTTATTTTGGGAGTGGTGTGACTGGTTTGTTTAGCACATATGCTTATTACGGAGGCTCACTCACTCCACATGTACTGAGGTTTATGATAATGTCTGTGCCTTATAAAAATCCAAACAGAAGTAACGCGATACGTTTTCCAGTGAAAGAATTGTGCATTTCCAGATAAGTGAACATAGACTGTTCCACTGTGACCCATCCGAATCAAGCAGGAGATTTTAATTTATTATAAATATTGTGTTGAACCTGCAACATCAGACTGGATCAAACAGCTCATCTCACATCTACACAACACTTACGACAACCCTTTAGTTGCAGACATTGTTTTAATGTTTCTCTCCCCAACCCCCATTTAATTTTTTAAGATTTACACGTTGAGATGAAGGCCTGTAAAGTGACTCCTTCACATGTCCAGTTCTCTGGTTTTTGTTGGGGTTTTTTTATACAGGGAAATGAATTCTAATGGCATAATCAAACATCCAGTTCACACTGTATTACTCACAAGAACATATCCATACTTCATATTACAAAATCAAACAGATCACCATTAGCATCATCACTCATTCCAGTGGTTAAAGAACTGCCTTCAGAACTGGGTCAAGCACATGGCAATATATTCTTAGATGAGCATTCATAATTACTATTAAATACTGCCATGTCTTCTGGTCATGGTGCATGCCAACACTTAATCTCATGTAGGAGAGGCAGTGACCATAAATGACAGGGTTAGACAAGGCATCAGTATACCATACATTCTCCTAGAGGTCAACGTATCTAAAGACAGAGGGGCTTGTAAAAACAACTGTGCAAAGTCTAGGGAAAAGAATCACAAATACCCTCTCAAGCCATCCTGTAAAAATATGGCTCCTCAAAACATGCAGGGTTCAGACCCTTTTGACAATTCATTTTAATTCCAGTCAATTATTATGACAAGAAACAGAGGGTCTTTCCTTTACCACACTGCATCAATTTGGTGACCTGATGAAGCCCCATAAATGTTTGCTCTGGCACACTGACTGAAGACTGCACAACACTGCTAGAATTTCATGGCACCGGAATGGCGGAGTACAAGTATGCATATGATAGTGAGAGAGCAGAAATACGCAGGAACGCAAACCACCAAGAGGAAACCCTTAGCCTTCGAGATACTCTATGTTGTGTATAATGCCCTCTTGTGCTCTCTCATGTTGGAAAAACTGTATTTAAAATGTTGAACAGAAATAGAAGTTACACTGGGGGGGGGGGGGGGGGGGGGGGGGCACAGTGGTTACTTAAGTGCTTCTAATACTCCCACATGGTGGAGCTGTCCAGGTCGTCAGCATTGGCCTTCAGAACGCCAGCGTGGTCGCCTTTCAGGTACTTCCCTTCACATGACTTGATCGCCACCTTGTTGTAGTCGCAGAACTCGAGGAAAAAATCTACTGGAGTATCACTGCTGCTGACAACTGAAGACTCACTCCCAACCATCCAGTACTTCCCAGTGGAATCTAATAAGAGAGGTCAGAGATGTTTTATACACTAGGCTGTGATCAGATGCAAAGCACTTTGTAAGTCGCTCTGGATAAGAGTGTCTGCTAATGGCCATAAATGTAAATGTAGGGTGGCTGCGTAGCACCCTCTTAAAAAAAGAGGTGGTTAATCATATGAAGACAGGTACCAAATAATGCCATGAGAGGTCTGCTCACCTTGGAGGCTGTAGGCACCATCACGGAACACCAGACCAAAAACATCGTAAGAGGAGCGGTTGGAATCCAGGGTACCAGTCACCTTCCTGCAGCCAATGAAGCCATGTTCTCCTCTCAGGACAATGATGGGCCTGTTGATGAGCTTCATCAGGAACTCCTCCGTCTCTCCTGGGGAAAGATGGGGACATTTGCACTGAACTCTGCTCTGGTAATTTAACACCGAGTGGCTCGAAGCGGAACAGGAAAGTGGCAGAAACGGTTGACTGAAAAGACAAAAGGGCTGTGTTTACGAAAGAAATTCAAACGAGGGTTTGATTTTTATCAGCTGGGTACTGCTGAGCAAGCGCTGGCCCACTAACAGGAGCTGGAGCCACACCTCACCTGCAGCGTCGATGGTGGCTGCCAGTTGTCCGTTCTTTTTGGCTGCCACATATTTCCCATTGTTGGCTCGAAGGATTATTTTCTTCCCGCGCCATTCAATGTCAAAATAGCAGTTGGCAGACCTGATTACAAGGATATGATTTATTATTAACACCTCCAAATAGAGAATACTAAAAGTGTAAATGTTCATCCAGCCAACAGCCAGCATTTCAATACCCTCCACCCTTTGACTTCCTCCCTCCACCTCTGATCAATACTCATAAGATTACATGTTAAGCACACATACGCACCAGCTCCTAACATGGATTCATGATATGAAATTGGGTGGATTGCAAGGAAATCCAAAATAATAAATAAAACAATAAGACTCACTTGGTAGAAGCCGTGCACTGCAGTCCACCATTGGCAGTGAGCGTCCAGTACTTCCCAGTACAGGTCCTGAAAGCACACTTCTTAGTTTCCTTGCTGATCTCCATCTGAAAGGTCTCCTGATCACCCTCCTCATCCTGGTTGGCAGACAGATCCATTCCTGGCAGACAGAAAAACACATTGTATGTCTCATCAGAAGCACCAAACAACTGGGTTTTGATTAGTAAGATGCAGAAAATAGGATGACGTTTGGTCATGACTTTTTAATTTGTCCAGAGACCGAAATACTCATCTCCGAAATAAAAATGTTGTCTCCAAGATAGGACCAGTTTGTAAAACTGAGCTTGATGCCAGCAACATGTATTCTACTGGATAGATGTCCCATACACAGTACCCCCCCTCATCCTCCACACACACACACACACACACACACACACACACACACACACACACACACACACACACACACACACACACACACACACACACACACACACAGTTAATCTACTCTGGAATTCTGAGCTATCACACATGCCAAGATGCTCATTGAGACACAACAGATGTGACTCGGTTCCTGAGGATGCATCTGGCTTAAGTCTATAAAGTTAACTAGGGCCACAGAAGTGCCGAGTACCAGTGATCTATCTTCACATTAAACCATTACGGAACCCCTATGAACACAATGAGTCATGAAGTTTTACTAACCCCCCACATGCAGAGAAACTGAAGACACCCATTTGGGTGCATTGTAACAACCGCTTGACGCTTTCAGATTAGTTTGATTAGTTTTTCAACATTTCTTTGCAAAATTATGAAACAGGACTCGACATAAAATACATTGGTGAGTAAGGATGGAATTGTGAGATCTTGGTTTAATCTTCTTTAATCTAAATCTTTCATCTAAAACCCTGGTGTAATCTCCCAGGTGTAAATGGTCCACAGAATGCCTCTTCTTTAATCATCTGTCTAGCAACGGTTGCTTTTTTTGTGCTCCTGCTTCAGCAAATTTCTAAATCTCTATGCAACAGCTACACAGAACTGCGCAGACGCACGGCTTCTGGATGGGAGGATTCAGTTTCCACAGAAATATGCGAGCCTGAATGAGCAAGAAAAATAAAGCAGCACGATGAGAACCACATGTCTGCATGGGGGAGAGCAACTAAACCCGACTCCAGACCAGTCGCTGGCCAAGTCGTCAGTGGAAAGAAAAAAAAAAAAGAAAAGAAAAAAAAAAAAAAGTAAAAATTCTCCATCATTTTTGGGCACCCATGCATCACTACCGAACAGCTAACTGTTTCTGCTTGATCCTTTAAACCCACCAGCTGAATCACCCCACCCCCACCCACAGTGTCTTTAGAAGACACTTGCACAGATGTCCGGTTGATCTATCCACACCATGGCAACTGGGGCAGAGAACCAGGGCCCCTATTCATTGGTGAAAAACTCAGACCTCAGGCGGCTTATAACACCACCAAGATATTTGCTGTAGCAGAGCAGATGTGAATGTTGGCTTCAAAAATGTTATTTAGACAAGGCAGGGACTTCTGTTCTCATATTGTCAGCCCTAAAGAGGAACTCAACTGAATGCTGGGTGAACAAACATTGCTAGGACACTTTTAATGAGAGGCCAAGAAAATCACAGAGGGAAGCATTTCTGTTTTCATGGTCACCAAAATGATCCACGCGGCACCATCGGCCTGGGACACGGGGAAAACGTGGAATCCTGTCCCACACAGATAATCAGGGAGAGCCTGGAGACCACTTGAACAAGCCCTGGATTTAGTGGGAGGGGAGACTGCCTTTGTCCTGCTAGGCATGGCTGCCTATAGGGCTGTGAGGCTGGGGTGCAGGGGCAAGATCACACCGCCTTTGTTCTTCAGGCTCATCTCTCAACACACCCCAACCTCACGCTGCAGCTAAAGCCGCAGCCTCCTCCACACACAGCGCAGAGAGAGGAACCTTCCACACACCAGGCAGCAAAGTGCTCAAACCAGAGCCTGGTTTGGGTGCTGAAATTAATGGTGAGGGAATAAAATTCACAGAGAAAGCACTCATCCCAGGAGACAGAGAAAACACACAGAAGATCTTGTGCAAGACGGAATTCTTAATTCAATCCAGATGCTTGAAAATTAGCTCATGGCAAGACGGCCGCTCTGGAAGAGAAAGGATGCCTGGCTGAATCACGAGAACACGCACAGGCCCGACCCATCGGCAGCAGAGGAGCCCGGGGCTTGGTATAGGCTCAGTGAGGAACAAAGACAGCACACAGCCTCCTCCATCCTGACCTGCAGAGACCACGTGTGATAACTGGGCTCTTGGCTCGGCTCCAAGCTTGCGACCGACCCGCTTCGTTGCCGGCAGCGGCGCACGTGAACCAGGGCTGAGACTGGCCATCTTTGTCCTGAGGGTAGCACAGTGGGCCAAATCCCCCAGCACCCACCCGGCAGGCTCGTCCCAACCCTGCCAGCCCTGTCTGTCAGTCCTCAGAGTAAGCTGCTGTTGAGAGGGAGGGGGTCCAACTCACCAAAACATTATGACATCTCGTCACACTCCAGAGGTTTAAGTTCAATCTAATCCAGTTCTTCTGTCTTGCTCTCACACCTACTGCATTGGGTGTACAGTAATGGCTACCTTCATTTCTAAACTAACTGCAATACGCTGGATTCTCTAGAATGTAGCTGTGGAATTCCGAGAATCAGACACGCATTACTGCACACGCCGCCTGGCATATCATTTTCACAGGGCTTCATTTTTCTCTCCATGTTGTCAGTTTTCACAGATCAACTGAGGAGAGAAAGAAACAAAATGGATGCTGCTTCACAGCAGCACAAATGACAAAAAACGCAGGAGGAAACGCACGTTTCACAGACGGACTTAAGTGCCAACAAATCTCATGGCAGAATAAATTGATTTTGCAGTGGCAAAACCCCTCTTGTCCTTCGCAGATCCCCCCATACTGGTTTAAACCATGGCCACACAGGGACCACAAGTCATGAAGAGCATATAGAATTATCTATAATTACGAATGAACTCTATATAATTAGAAGAAGATTTATGGAAATTTGATATCACCATAACCTATATTTCAGCTTTAATTTGTGGAAGTTAAAGGATGATGAACAAAAATACAGTATTCTACTTAGATGTACTCAAATCAAGTCATGGTTTAGAGATGGTGTTACACATTCATAAATGGGTCAGAAATCAGGATGCGTACACGTGTTTAAAGCTCTTTAGTGAGCAGGGCTTCAGTGCGGTAATACCTTGCCTGGTGGACACGTTCCTGTCGTTGGCGGCGGTGAGCACCACTTGAGGGTGGCTCTGCTCCAGAACAAAAAGCTCGTCTTTCCCAACCTTGGAGCTCTTGCCGGACTTCATGGTTCCACTGGGACCAGAGGGGGCGAGGTACTTTCCTGCGCAGTCCCTGAACGCAACCTTTCCGGACCTGAACTCCAAGGTGTATCCAGTAGACTTATCAGGTTTGGGGGATAAACTGCCATCGTTGTTCAGAAAGCGGTTGTCGGATGTCTGCAGATGATACTTCTGGTCCTGGAAGACCAAGGTGATCAGAGAGTCTACACCCCACGGAACATCCCTGTCGATAGCAATCTCGTCCTGATTGGTGCCCAGGTGTGCGTATCTTTTCCTGGTGAGGCTGAAAATGTTGACCTGGGGATGCATGGCGATGTGGACGCTCCATTTCTCCGCTATGGAGATGGTTTGGGCAAAGCAAGTAATTCTGTCCTCGGTGCCACCAAGATAGCGCTTGTGGGGTTCGGACTGCAGAGACCAGCGCCCGTCGTCGTGGGCAGTGATGATAAACCGGCAGTCTTCGGTTGGGCTCTCGCTATCACCGGTGACATTGCCGTCTTTGTCAGCAGCAATGTATCTTCCGAGGTGGCTCTTCAGGAAGAACATGTTTGAATCATCTCCATTCTGCTCCAAGGTCCAAATCTGTTTCTTCTTCATGCTGGTGGCCGAGGCATTTATTTTAAACCCAAACGTCTCGGCTGTGAGATATTTATTTCCACAATTGATGAGCCCAAACTGGATTTTGAGCATGTCGCTGGTTCCGTTAGCGGTCATGTTTGTCTTTGTGTGCACTTGAGAGGGATTGTTCTGCTGCAGCAGTGATGCCCGTGTGCTCTCTTTGTGTGGGGAGCGTGCGCGCGCTGGTCTGTAGCCGCTCACAGCGCGAGCTTAAAGACGCAGCTGAAGCTTTTATACAATGATGTCAGGCGCGCGGCCCCGCCCCTGTTAGCTAAAATGCACCCGTTAATATAAAATAATCCGTTCGTTTTTGTTCATCAGGTGTAATTTCACATGAGAATAAAATAAGACTGACGTGTCAAATATCCAAACCAAGTCTAAAAGGTCTGATAGTGCGAGCGAGGCACTGGAAACAGGCCTGTCCTACGCGCCGCAGATTAAATGAAGAGTTTTTATATCTCCACTTTATGTTAAAATATTTTAGCAAAAACATTTTCATTGCTGTTTTTTACAGACATGACAGGAATAAGGAACGTTTACACCACATAGCTTTGCTCTGTGAATGTGCTTTCAGTAGGATGAACATTTTTGACTTCAGAATGAGATCTACTTCACTGTGGTGTGAGTGGATGCGAAAACAAAACTCATACTGTTTGTCAGAGTCAAAGGTCTATTCATAGTCTGAACATTCAGATCGCGCAGATCTAATAAACATTAGATCGATCCAGATAACATTGTCACTGTGTTATTTGTATTTTAGTCCAATGTGACGAGGCAGCATTTAAACGGTCTGTGAACATATAAACCGTGCTAAGCTTAACCTAGGATAGGTAGATACATCCATCACCTCTCCACTACGGGATGATACTAACGTTTGTTATATTGTCTCTGGTTCACATTACTAAGAAAACATTTTGGGTTGGAGTTACTGATTAAGTTCTTCACAGGCGGTCTGGGATTGGCAATTGCACAAAGTATGCGCAAGTATGTATGTGTATTATATATATATATATATATATATATATATATATATATATATATATATATATATATATATATATATATACCAAAGTGTATAAGTGTATGTGCATGTGTGTGTAAGAAAATCATCAGTAGTTTGCAGGACATGTAATCAGAGATACATGAAATCAAATAGATTATTCGACACTAATGCCATTTTAAAATTTACTGTTCAGTATTTGAATTTGGCCTAATCCTAAATCTGGTAACTGCAGTTTTGCATGTGTTTTTTTCCAGGAGACGTTATAAGATTAGTCCTGTCTGCTTTGCCTGCCATATCTCCTATTGCACATGGTGCTTTCTTGTGGGGATCTGAAGTCACAGAGCCAAACTGTCATGGAAAGCCATCTACTGATTAAATATCATTTGTAGCCTCAAGTTGCACCAGAATCTGTCCAGGCTCAGTGTCCATGAAGAAAGCCATTCAATCTGTTAAATCTATAGCATTTTATTTAATTTTGCTGCATAGAATATTAGCTGTGCTAAGATGATATTTTTGTTAATGCTACACTCAGAAAGCTTACTGAACGAGTGGCGATTTATTTGCATTTCTGACTGAGTGCTATCTTTGTTCACACTGCCACTGCAGTTACCATGGAGACAGATCTTCAATTTGCTGTTTGGAATAAAAAAAATCTAATCACAATGTCCGTTGCAATAGCATGAGGAGAAAGGCTGGTTTGAATATAACCATAAAGCCTAAAACGATATAATGTCTTTATGTATATATGTTCCTAGCAATATCTGAGATTCTAAGTCTTGAGAAACGGATCTACTGTAGATTTAAAGGACTAGTGACTGGTGTAATGAAGAAGGGTATAACGGCCTCTGTTAAGCATAAATATAACGTTCCCTAACTAAATCAATTGTGACCTGTCCACTCCTGTGACCTGTCCCCTCCTGCAGCTGATGGGGCTTGTGGTTGCTGTGGTGCAGAGCATCATGTGCGGGGCAGACTGGGGTGGTGGAGGTCTGAGGGCCAGTTGAGGGTGGGGGCGTTAGCCCCAGCAAACAGCAACGTAGGGGCCCCACCTCATCATGCAGGGTGGAGTGTTCTGTGTGTCCCTCCTCTACACCTGCTGCTGGGGAGTCTACATGGCATTGGCAACAGCATACAAACCTTATGACAGGCTTCAGTACTCAAGCCTCAGTACTCAGTAGTCAGCCATACTGAAATCTGCCTAAGCAACACTTAGCCAAACAGCAGGTTTGTCTGTGCAAACCATTTAATGTGTCTCTATTCTGCCTATACTGTATCTACATCCTTCTGCGGTCTGGACTTTGTGCTAATAATAATGCACCTCCCTTTCTCTCTTCCCCTCCCTCCATCCCCCCTCTCTTCCCCTCCCTCCATCACCCCTCTCTTCCCCTCCCTCCATCACCCCTCTCTTCCCCTCCCTCCATCACCCCTCTCTTCCCCTCCCTCCATCACCCCTCTCTTCCCCTCCCTCCATTACCCCTCTCTTTCCCTCCCTCCATCACCCCTCTCTTCCCCTCCCTCCATCACCCCTCTCTTCCCCTCTCTCTCTCAGGGCTGTTGTGTATGCTCCAGGGAGGAGATGCAGTGTCATGCATATCGATGGTGCGCTGCAGTACTGCGTCAGCCGTGCCCTGCCAGCTGCGTTTGAGCAGATGCAGCCTCTGCCAGCGCCTGGTTCGCTCATGCACACGTGCCTCTGCCACTCAGCCAATCGGTTGCCTGCTCCTCACAATGCCCCTCCCTCCAGCTGGGATGAGCCAGCAAGCTTCTGTAAGCCATTAGACTACACTGGCTCTTTGTATGTGCTTCAATGTCTAATGTCTAACGACAAAATTTATTTTACCTCACTAACACTGTCCATGTTCTCACAGGCTAACAGCTCATATTGAGCCATTGTTATTGTTGTCCATGATGCCTCTTAAGTTATTATGCCACCTTTGTCATCAGATTTGTTTGAGTATGAACTGCTTGACACCGTGCAGTAACTGAAGATCCCATAGAGATGCTTATAAATAACACAGTGGTTTTGCTCTACCAATGCACCAATTCTCATGACAGCAGAAAGAAGGCAATGCAAGGGAACACTGGGACATGTAGTTCGTATAATTCATGTCCGGCGGCACCACGCCCTTTCTAAAGCCGTCCACCTTTGAGAACCTTTAATTACCTACTGACATGTCATTTTCCAAGCCTGTTCTTCTCAGCAGCTGCTTTGTGGACCAGATTATTTATGTGGAACCATTTGATGCCTCCAGTATATCTGATACCTTCTGTTCCACGATGCCAAAGCTGCTGGTTCCCTGGTGAAGCCGCACGCTTTTAGTCAGGTCTCGTATCTCCAGAGGTGATGAAGCGAGGGGTGGGACCATCCTGACGCCCCTGCAGAAGCCTGCTGATCTGTTACCCGCCCCACCACCCCACCCGTTCTCCACCCCACATGTTCTCCACCCTCCTCCTCTGCACTCCGTCTCCCAGCAGACCGGGTGCTTGCTAGCCTGCCAGTTCACACACGTCCTGGCCGATGTCTCCGCTTTTCGGCGGGGCGTGCTCACTGTCTGAATGACCTACATGCAGCACACTCTGCCATTGTGTATGGGGGACACACTTCTGTTTTCTGTGAAACACAGTGAATCGGAGCAGACCCAGGCAAAGCCATATGCTGATGGTGGCATTTTGTTGTTCAATAGCAACAGCAGTAGAGAGTACAGTAATCCCCTCTGATGAATCTGCTTAAGAACACTAACTAAATGAGCTGGGCTTTAGCAGAAATGATTCAAATTAAGGCTCGCCACAGAGCCAGACGTCTAATTATCCCTCCAGAGTAAATTGTGTTGCTGTCATCCCATTGTAAGAGGACAGACCACAGGCTGATCTATTATTACAAGAAGCTGATCTTGCCTTTTGATCCATAAATGGGCAGATTTCAGAGACACTTCACCTATTAATGAGCAGAGGTATGAACAATGGGTCCTCACGGCTGGAATGACGTGATAAGGAAATGCCCCATCTGCACACCGTCGCTGTGCAGAGACACATCCTGTAGAACAACAGATCCACAGCCCAAGTCAAGTTCACATAAACCATCATTCTTCCATATACTTAGTCCACATTGGAGCAGGAAGGTGTTTATTCTGGTCCATGGCACTTCACAATAATAGCACAGCAGCACAGTACACAAACGTACAGCACAACAGAAGAAGTGCCTGCTCAATCACTCGGACATTTACAGGGGCTCTTCAGTATGTCTGAGAAGGCATCTGTAGAGAATACAACAGCCACTTAGTTTACATTAACATCTTCATAATGGTGGTCAAATAACGGTGGTCTTGGTTCAATGGCCAGCTTTTCATTCAGGAAAAAAAACTGATTTTTTTCAATTCTCGGATGCAACACAAGGTGATGATCTCTGAGAAGAGATGTGAGGTTGGGGTTGGGCGTGAAGAAGGGACCCTGTGTGATCAGCCTAGAATATGTTACATGTTATCCTGTGATAAATACAATTGCTGTAAGACTAGCATGTATATCTGAGTGTATCACCTATTTCTGTTCCAAGACATGACATGACATATCCAAGAGCACTATGATGTTAGTCACTTTTGATTCTATTCTGCCAAAAGTTTCTTTAGATATTTCAGTTATAGTATTTATCATTGAAAGAGTCTATTGAACAGTGAGGGACTGATGTAAGCTAATTTTACAGGGAAGGTCTGCTTTGTAGGTAGCAGAGTCTCTCATGACGGTTCCAGATGCTGAGCTGAAGGCTGACAAGGTTCTTGAACAGGATATGAGGTGAGGGGGAGGGGAGAGGGGAAATCACACACACACACACACACACACACACACACACACACACACACACACACACACACACACACACACACACACACACACACACACACACACACACGAGCTCTCTCTTTTTCTTTTTCTCTCTCGCTTCCCTCCTAATCATTTACACCTTTTTTATTATCTTTTCACAACTTTTTTTTCAATCTTTTTTTAAATTCCAGGAACACAGTACCTACTAATACTTATGAAACCTCTCAGTGGAGCATATTTAGAGAGCCTTAGTTCTGCACGAGCCCTTTCCAGGGCCTCCTCTGCTCAACAAAAGGCCTGGAACCGCTGGGGAGCCCTGTGGAAACTGCCCCTCCCCTCCAGCAGCTGAGGTGAGAGGTCACAGGGGTTTTTTTTTCTCTTCGCCACAGGGGCTGTATGACTGCTGGAGCACCGGCACTTCCTGCCCGTTATTGTCATCGCCAACTTTGAAAAACGTCTCTCTCTGTCTGAGCCAAAAGCAGCAGAACACGTCACCCTCTGATGGGAGAGGAGTGGAGGAGGGGAGGAGTGGAGGAGTGGAGGAGTATCCTGCTGAATCCATCAGCGCAACAGCAGAGACGCCCCCCTCCCTCCAATATCCACCCACTGCCCAGCCCACAGAACCCTGTTACAGGCATCCCTGCAGGCCCCTCTGAAAGGCCGTGAGTGCCAGGTGAGTGAAGGGGTTGCCTGATGCAAGCTGCAGGGGCGGCCAGTGGCTCAGTCTGCAGCGTGATGACTGGGCACAAGGCGGCAGGCAGCCCCAAGCCAGAGATCAGACTCACAGCAGGCATGTCCACGTCAATCAGACTCACAGCAGGCCTGTCCACATCAGACTCAGGGACATTGGAGAGCGGGGCTAGTCCAGCCAGACATGATATTGAAGGATCAGGAGTCTGAGAGGGCTGTCTGCAGTTGCATGGACAACACACCCTGGGACGCGGAGCGCACACACACCTCCAGGTCCGCGGGGAGATCTCGCTCACTTGGACACGTGCTGCACGGCGGGCCTTTTCATTTAAAGGTCGCTGTGTGCTGCGAGGCACCTCATGAAGGTCCCTGATCACTTTAGCGGCGCTGCGCCTGCAGAGAGTCGTCTCCTGTTCTGCAAATAACATTTCACAGCATACAAAACAGGCATTGGATTACATGACTAGCTGCCCTGATCAAATAAAGCAAAGAATGGCCTCACTCTGCAACTTCCTATGGCAGCAGATGGCAGGTATCCACAGGGCAGAGGACAATGAAATCATTACCTGAACTGACATTTCAGTTGAACAAACAAGTGCATATCTTGATATAATGTGTTATTCAGTTTGGTAAGTTTTAGCACAGTTCATAGTCATTTTGCTTGTCATCAAAGTTTTCAACTGCGCACTGACAATCAATAATTATGTGACTGACCTGCACAAATAAATACAACGCTATCTGCCTGCCTCTTTGTGGATAAAGATAGCTACAGTGTCAACATTTTTCTACACAGAGATTTATTGAATTCCTATCAGCAGAGAGAAAACCCACTTTCCCCAGTCCTCATGCTGACTGCATTCCTTGCTTTAAGACAAAGATAAAGTGGTAAAGAGATGGAGATAATGGGCAGAGATCTGCAACTATAAGGAATAAGGAAATTAAATAGAAGATTCTACTCAAGAGGGGCACCTGAAACCCACTGTCATCCAGATGGTGTATTCCAACATACCTTCCCTCAGGGAGTGCTCTGCTTCTGGGTATGGTCTTACAAATTTAAGCTGCAAAATGGATCCAGGCTGGTGGGTGGGGTGTGGCTGCAGATACTATGCCCAGGCATGTGAAGCCAGCATGGGTCAGCCATCAGTGGTTCCCCAACCCCCCTTTACCCCCAGAGCAAGCTCCACTCCCCTTAGAAATCCCCACATGAAAGGCAGGGAGAATGTCTTCTCTCAGATTAAGAGTGATCCCATATGGTTTATAGGGAGTAATTAGGATCACACAGAGACGCCTGGAGGTTAATTACAAAAGACTGGATTACGGTAATTACATCTCTGTCACGTCTCCAAAAAGATGGACCCATTTAGACTCCCAAAATGTAGAGACAAAGTTTTGTTTTTGCAATGACTTGGGCTAAGCTGTTTAAGCCCTGCATACAAGGGTGTTGAAAAGCACCAGCTGCATACATTTGTGCAAGCGTGTGTTTGTCTGTGTAAGTGTTAAAATTGTTGTGTGTAAGTGTTAAAATTGTTGTTATTCATAGTTAGTCCATATCCTGCTGCACTTTAACTATTTTCATTTTTAAAGACACTGTTGTAGTATGAATCGTCACACTGTGTACATTGATGTAGAAAGTCTGCTCTTAACTAAGAATGCTAATGGTGACATCTCAGACAAGGACCCTACGACTCTCAGCAGATGTGTGAGAGCTTTTAGTGCCTTTTATGTCGTCTTATTCCTTACAATATCTGAAAGGATGTTAGAATGGTCCAGAGTATCTAGCCTCAGGTTTGGAGAAACACTTTGATATCAATGCTATTTGTCATCTTGGCATGATTCTTTGCTTCCAGAGGTCTGAAGGACACGTTCACATGGTTGCTAACACAACCTATTGATCTTTCAGTTCCCTGTCTTCAGTTTGGTTGTGGTTATGACCTTCTGGTGTTGTAAGTCACTGGAGGCTGAAGCAGTGTAGGCCACAGGAGTATCAGCTCGGCGCCAGAGATTCTTTCGAATTGGGTGAAAAGAACCAGATGCATATGTTTATGTGTGTGTGTTTGTGTGAGTGTGTGTTTGTGTGAGCATGTATGGGTGTGTGTCTGTGTGAGTGTGTGTTTGTGTAAGTATGTATGTTTGTGTGAGTGTGTGTGTGTGTTTTGTGTGAGTGTGTGTTTGTGTGAGCATGTATGGGTGTGTGTCTGTGTGAGTGTGTGTTTGTGTGTGTGTATGTGTGTGTGTGTGTGTGTGTGTGTGTGTGTGTGTGTGTGTGTGTGTGTGTGTGTGTGTGAGTCTGTGTGGAGTGTGTTTGTGTACGTAAGTGTTAAAATTTTTGCCATTCATGGTTTGCCCTCTTCTCTTATCTCAGATATGTTCTTCCTCTCTGGAGTAAAGGTCTGGTCAGGAGAAGCTTATCAATCCAGTTCTTACTCACTCAGCAACTTTTCATGGGTGGCTGAAAAAGGAGATTTCTCCCATCAAACAGACATGCAGCTTGTAGCCCACAAGCCTGGATCATCTCCCCTTACACTCAATCGATCCACACAGGGGGTCAGCAGCTCAGTGGCAGCCTGGGGAACAAGATCTCAGAGTAAAGCTGCTGTAGGAAATGCAAGAGTCCGTACCCACCCCGCACTCAAGGTCGCGTTCACTGCGGCCTTACCGTCAAGGGCACCATCTAGAACTTTCTCCATCTAGAACTTTCTCCATCTAGAACATTCTCCATCTAGAACTTTCTCCATCTAGAACTTTCTCCACCTTCTCAACCTGCTACTGGTTTCCAGAGGCTGGGTTAGGATTCACTATAATATGTTCGGCTGTTGTTTGGCTTAATATGATCTGTTAGTCATGGTATCTGGATATGGGCCTCTTTGTGTTAATTTTGGGTTTATTTATATTTCTTTGATTATAATCACATCAGTGGGCAAACCCATTAAACTGCCATCAACTGACATCAACAAGATAGTTAGTGTTTTGAAAAGTAGTTTCCTGAGCTCTACTACTCCACCTACTGGTCCCAATGAGGTACTACATCATCAACAATGACATAATAGCAAGTTTCCTCCTACATTATATTCTCTTTTATTCAATATCCATATTTTCTCCTCAAGTGTTTTTTTCTTATTTCATGTCTATTCCTGTATGTGTTTATACCCAATATTTTGTTGCATTATGATTAATTATGATTACAGAGTGGATGATTACGTGTTGGACGTCCTACATTTCCCAGCTCATCTGTGTTTGTAAGCTACCACTGCCATCACTGGGACGTTTCTCTTATCATGTGTCCGGGTGTGGTCTTACACTTGTAGCCTCGCCCCTTTTTCTGTGGACACGCCTCTTTGTTTCGTTGTGGTCAATAAGGCATTTTGAATGCTAATGATATGCACTGAGCCAACAATAGACCACAGTCCTGCTGGAGGGCCCCAGTCATTCAGCCACACAGCACCATAAACACACACACCCCACAACCAGCTATGTGCTCACTACCACCAACACTCGTTCAGCTGGCTGAGAAAAGAAATGTTTTTTATAAATTTTTTAACCCTCTTTTATTCTTTCAGCAGTTTCATCAGTTAATTGGCAGACCTGTTCCCAGAAAGATATTTTGAGTAATTGATCTTCTAGGCCTGAATTATTCAAACTATTCCTCCAGTATAACTTCATTAGTTCAGTGTTAATGATGCAAAATATATGACACTGACAATAATACTGTCCAAAGACAATTATTTTGAGTCTTTTGTTTTTAACTGTGGCGACACACACCATCTGCTGATAGATGGTTCATTAACATCTGGCACAGATGGCCACACACACACAACTGATACCCCACAACACAGGGCTTTGGTCTCCTTCTTCTTGGCATCGTGTCTGTTAAATGCTAATTACACTAAGAGTCCATCATTAATTCTTCCCAAGTCACTTTTCTTTGACCCATGTAGAACTGTATTAATTTTCATTATCACACATATTATACTTTCAGCTCTCCCCAGAATTATTACATTGGCTACTAACTCCTTTTAATTAATATAAATAAAGCAGATAGAAAAGTTATGATGCAGACAGTCAAGAGTGTCTACTGTGACTCATTAAAAGTCTGATCCATCCTTCCTGATCTTAGATCAGACTCCATGTGGTGCATGCATCAATAGGGTTAGCCCCATGCATTCTATCAGTGGAGTTGGAGAGGAAGCCAGCCATAGCTGGTTGGAGGTGTGGCCTTGGGTGGAGGTGGGTGGTGTAGAGTCTGTGGGTTCTGTCCCCGCTGCTGCTGAGCTATTGTGACCTGAGATGAAGCCTCAGCGTTGCCCATCTGTCCATCTGTGTCCCCCCCCCCGGGGCAAACACCACACAACCTGCCCCCCACTTCCCCCCCTCCAGGGCAAACGCCACGCAGCCTGCCCCTCCCGTCTGGCTCTTGTTCATCTGGCTTCATCAGGAGAACAGCGCCTTGTTCAGATGCCCTGATGGAAAGAAATAAGGGTAACGGCTCGGCCGCTTTGCATGTCTTTCCAAAACAAACAGGTTCTTCCAGACAGGTTGGGTGTTTACAAAAGAAGCAAGTTTTTCCAAATTGGAGGAAAAATCCGAACTCTGCCACCTATCTCTGATACTGTGGTACTGCAGCCCCAGGCATAAAAGGGTTCACAGAGTACAGGCAGTCTGTAAAAAACGAGTGGCAGACTGCCATCACTTGTCTTCTTTACAAGCTGTTGATATTTGTGGTCAGGAGTATGCAGAGTAAACGAACATGACTACAGTACTGCACTGGGTCAATGTTCTTCATTAAGATGACTGCAGTGTAAGTTCAGAGACCATACAAGCTACAAATGCACAAACACCAACACCTAGTACATGTTTTGCTGAAGAGTATGTCCAACTCCCAAAAAATTACCCTTTGGTCAGTTGTAAACTGGATGGTAGGTTTTACAACCATATGACTCCTGGGTTTGTAAATGGTTTATTACCATAAGAAAGGGCACATCTACATATATGGAAGTGAACAGAGGTAGAAACCAACATAAGCTACAGAATCCATGATTTAATTTCACTCGGCCTTCACACTGTGTGTTGGACACTGTGATCTCTGATGGTGCAATGACTGCAAGTTACGCAACAGCTTAGCAGAACGTCACTACGTTTTCAGCTTACACATGGCTTCCAAGCAGAGGGGAGTGCTTGTGTCCAGCCACACACACACACACACACACACACACACACACACACACACACACACACACACACACACACACACACACACACACTGAGCTCTTATCTATGTCTCATCGAACTTCCTGCACTGAGAGAGAGAGACAGAGCGTGAAAGAGAAAGAGAGAGAGAAATGATAAAGAATTTCAGGCATGGAAGTGTTGCAAATCGCCCCCCCCCTCTCCACCCCCTTCCCCCATGTCAATCTTCTATCCTTCAATCTTGCCTTATTTAGGCAGAAAGGGTGATCTTAGGGGAGGGGTGACAGCTCTCTACCTGTCGTAAGCTCCAATCTACCTGTCGTAAGCAGCTAGGCAGGAGTGTAGCAGGGACAGCAGCTTCTTCCTGTAGTTCATAAAGCGTAACGTGAGGCCTTGTAACTTTGTAACTGACCACGCGACACTCGCGTGACTCTATGAGCGCTGCTCCTACCTGGCTCGACACCTTGCTCAGGAATGCTCCTCCCCCTCTCCCCCTGGATCCCTCTGCCGCTCCTCCCATCACTCATGCCAATAGACTGGATTGCCTTTTTAGGGAATGGTTGTCACAGGCGTGCAGCGAGTGACACTGGACTCCCCTTCCTCTGTATTGTCTCTCCCCCCTGCGGCCAGAGCCTCGTCCCGCCTCCACCCTCACAGCCCCCTCGCTGCCCAGGGCCTGCTCTCTGCCACACAGGACGGGCATCCATTAAACATGGCGATCATGACTTTGCCATGTGGCGCGTTCTTATTTTAGTGCGCGTTAACACATTCTCCGCCGCATGTTGTCCACCACATATTAGCTGCGAACAAAGATCGCGTGTGCACGTTAGAAATTTGCCTGAAAAGCACAAAATGCTTCGGCAGGACTGAAGTGTTTTCTTAGGCACAAGAATGTCCTGGAGCCCAGGGCAGAGAGCCCCAGCTGGGCAGGTAACGGGCAGGCACACGTCCTGGCTGGCGGGGTGATGAAGACGGGTCACACTCAGAAATGAACCAGACAGCCGGACACAGCAGAGTGTGCATCTCCTTCCCACCCCTTCATACCGGCACGGCAGTGGCCCCTGTTCCCTTTAAAGGCCTCTGACTGACCTTGCACTGAGTGGGAGTTGGCTGGTGTACCATGGAAGGAATGAACGGCTAACGGGAGAAGAGAGAGCAGGGCAAACAGTCAGCGGGGCTCCTCACTGCCGAGGAGGTGTGTTGGAGGAAGGAGCCCAGAGAGACAGCCAGAATACCAAGCATCTCTGATTCAATGCCCTGTAAACCACAGAGGCTCTTGAACCAAGACTCTCTTTCCTCTCTGTGCTGAGTTTCCATACATATCAGGGGAGAGGGGAGAGAGTGAGGGAGAGAGAGGAAAGAGATGTTGCCCAGATGCACAGGGAACACAGTCTGTCTCTCACTGAATTCCCCTCCTTGTTTTGTTAAGACGAAGAAGCAGTGTTAGAGTCCAGAAGTAGGTCACAACATATGAGGCAGTGCTGGCTGCAACGCTGTTATCTCCGCATAATCGATGAGTTATAATCTTAACCCAGCTGGTGCAAATACAACACAGATTTACTTAAGTTTAAATGAAGTGCTCCCGTATATTTCGGTTTCTTGAGAATTAGTATGAAGTCATATGCTCGCATACTTTGAAAAATAATGTGGTATCTTTTCCAGCTGTTTGAAGCAGGCATTTTGCGACAGTATGAAGGAGAGATGGGGGAGCTTCCACACTGCCCACCACTGGGTCTGGAGAGAAAGGCCAGTGTAAACACTGTGATTCTGGAATATATCAATAACATGGTCATGCAAACTGTGTTCACACTTCAGAAAGTGGCTTTTTTCAATTCCAGTAAGATTCTTTACTGGATTCTTTTTTTTTACATTTAAAGTACAAGAAAGGGGAAGTCATGTGAAATTGGACTCTCCATTTTTACAATAACAGGAAACTGAAGCCTGTGCTTATACAAGGGATATGCATGATCATCTTTCTTTTATTATCTGCATTCAACCATCATGGGCTGTAGGCTACCCCTCCTAACTAAACATGATGTCAGATCATCCTTCATTTTTATTAATTACACTGAGGCCCTTAAATCATTAATATCTGAAGTGGTTGACTTATATAGTGCTCACGTGATAACTACAAGGTACTTGTGCTGTGTGCACAAGATAACAAGGCTTTTGTTAAAATGGAACCAAGCATATTCTTGGTGAATCCCCAGGGTCACCCGTGGTCTTCCTAAACATTACTCTTTAAGGAGAAATTCTGCAGTTCCTGTCAGCCTGTGCTATGGGTTGTCCCTGGCATTTAAAGTTACATCCAACATTAACAGCTTACAGCAGTGATCATAAGGCCCAAAAACATTGAACTGGTAACTTGTAGGAGACAGAAGCATGGCCATATTCTCCTGTTTGTTTGTCCTGTTTGGTGGCATTAGCATGTCTGAGAATTTCTAGCATGCATGGACAAGCACTTGACTCTTTGTTCAAACTCAGTGCCTGTGGTACATCAGGCACAATCACCAACCAATAGCTCCTCAGAGTGGAAAGAAGAAGGAGGTGGTGTGTGTTTCTTGGTCCTATATGTAGTTTGCTCAGAACACATAAGTTCAGTCAACAATCTACAGACAAACAGAATTAAATAAAAGGCAAAAAAATAAATGAAACTGATGGCCAAAGTTTTAGAAAGACTGTAGTGCTGTTTATATATGTTAGCAGCTGGACTCCTGGAGACTTCTATACACTAACACTTAGTTAGTTACAGGAAATGGCAGGATACCTCACTGGTTTTCACTTTTTTGCAATCCAGCAGACTGTTTCTAAAAACGGGTCTTGGGGTTTTAGGGGAAAAACAAGCTAAGATAGTAAACAGGTTTGGGAACCTTGTGTTTGCCATAGCGTTCTGGTGTAGAGAGAGACACGCCCCCTTAAGTTCCATTCAAATGCTGTGGGCTGGCTGTGTGACTGAGTCTTATGCACTTTGATGACTAAGTTTGGCAAAAACTACCTGCTTGTTCTGCCCTTTTATGGCACCTGAGACATAAGAAGTGCACAGAAGCTCCGCCCCCTGACGCCTTCAGCACGCAACTGTTTGTCATCGAAACAGTGCAAGGAGGGAAGAGAATGGGAGAGATAGAACGGGAGCTCGAGAGAAAATTGAAGTGCTACTGTTTTGGTATGAGTGTGTGCATATGTGTGTGTGTGTGTGTGTGTGTGTGTGAGCAAGAGTGTAACTAAAAGAGAGAGAGAGACGGAGAACCTCTTGGTAAAGACCAAGACTGAAAACTCTTGATGTTAAATCTAGAAAGTCTAGCAGTACACACATGAAGCATGAAGTCCCCCGCCCTAACATGACACAAAATATCAGTCATCTTCCTCTGCCAAGGCTGCCTATATAAGGCTAACACTGCTGTCATCATTCTAGACCACTTCCTTTTCGTTTTCTGCACTGTGGATCTCTGCCGTGCCGTTTAAGTTTGCCTCTCAGTGTCAATAAGAGCTACTGTATCTTTTTACAAAATGGGCAAACAGAAGGATAGACACATGTGGAAAGACACATCCCACAGACACCGAAAGATGAGCTTTATGGGTGTGGGAGATTAAAGAGAAAGCAAGACAGGCTTCTGTGTAGACTATACAAGTGTGAAAAACACACGGCCGTCAGCACCAGTTCACAGCTGCTTCAAAACGGTAGTGAAAAGCTTCTCTGCTTAAAATTCCCTAGCATCGCTTAGCAAGCAATACTTCATTCATTTAGCCAGCAGTTTCAATCTGATTTCCTTGAGAAAGTCCCATGTGACAGAGGCCTTGAATTCTTGACATTGTTACCATGTGACACACTTAAAGATTTCCTTTTATGGTGGTTGCTGTTACATCTGCTGGAGGGCGAGGCTTCAACACTACCAAAGTGCACGAGCGGTTGAAAGCTGTGCCTTTGAGGAAATAAATATGAGGGAACCTTGGCCTTACCCATCAGGACAACAAGAATTACCATATATGTGTTTGGGTCATGCCACTGCCTGGCACTTATATAAAATGCTTAAAAGTACAAGAATGTGCACATTGCTCTACACTTTTGGGCCACAAAAGGGGCATTTGGAGTCACATTTTAGAAAGATAAGATGGATCAGAAAGCCTTGGTTATGCAGGTTGTACTTCGGTTGCTGTCTGAATAATGTTTTCATTCTCATTAAAAAGGAGTTTAAAATATTGTTTGGTATCCACCAAGTTAAAAAACAAACAAAACAAACAAACCTTCACAACAATAATCTTTTAATCTTAATCGTAATCCATGTTAAGACTACTGCAATCTCAGAGGTTTACTCTATAATTTAGATCTCATGTCTAGCCAAACACAGCAGAGTACATAGATGAGGCAGTTTGTTTAAAGTGTGCTGATTAAAAAGACTTGTTGGTGTGGTGTTGTCTTTTCCCACTGCAGTGCGAGCTCACTGGCTGTTTCAGGCTGTGATGAAGAACAGTCCCCACACATTGCTGTTCTGTGCATTCCAGCTCTGGCCAAACCCTCTCCCAGTTTCAAATGCTTGAATGTGATTTCCTGTACAAACTTGCAGAAAAAAGGTATCCCTCAGAAATTCACTTCCTGTTCAGAAAGCTTGGGTCGTTCCCTTATTTGGCAACTTAAATTGGCCTGTGCCTAGAGGCTGTCTCCCATGCAATGAAGCCTAAATCTTTTTTATTTTACTTGCTTACATATGCTACTTTATCAAAATCTGATTTTGAAAATCTTCTAATTCAAACCATAAAGACATACTGCTTGATTTACAATGAAAATAAAAGTAAAAATAAACAAATAAACTAACTGAATTGCTCATGGAAGGGTAGGTGATATTCAAAACACAAATACACTTCTCTGCCAGATACTGATGTTGGAACCTGGCTTCACAGAGAGAGGTGAACAATGTGCTACATTTCACAGCCACACAGGACCTGTGTGTAATGATGCAACTAGTCCTGTGAATGGAATATGAACACAGGTCTCACCGGTTCACCCCAGTGTCGGTTAGCATATTAATCTCAGTATTATTACAGTAGGGTGGAGCCATAGTGTTAGCCCCAACACTCTGATGTCCCTACTATAACATACAGTACGACTGCTATGATGGACCGTGATGGCGCGTTGTCTAATTGCATAATGAGTAATAATTTGTGAAGAAGAGCAAAAGGCCCAGCCAGTGTCATTATTTGAACACTACCTAGCCAGGATGAGGCCCATGGTTTTAAGCAAAGATCCCAGGATGTGGAAATGATCACCAATAGAGTTAAACAATGATAAACTCTGCTGTTTGAGGATGTTACTCAATATCCTGTAAGAGTTCAATTCCCAGTCTTTGCTGGAGACAGCAGGACATCTCTCTGTACTACAGTGTTCACTCATTTCTACAGTTAGCACTTTTAACAGGCCCTTGAGTCCATGATGGGCTTCGGTGTCTCTTTCCCTGCGTTCCCCTCAGCAACAGACACACGGTGAAGATTAACAGAACAAGGACTGTGGCTAAAAAGCTATACATTGTCAGAAACAGAGACATTAGGATAAACATGTAAGCTATGCACAACAAGACACGTCCTGAATACAATGGAAGCTCATAGATTTACTGTCTATACAGTATAAAGCACACCTGGAATATGGAGCCTAAACCTTTGGAGCAATAACCACACAGGTGCACAGTTTATACAAACGACTTTAGAACTTCATAATGTCTGAGTCAACTGTGGCTGCATAGTGTATGTTTTACAGTGAATAGCTCCGTATTTGCAGAAATATCTCCGCAGAACTCCATGTGTGCCCTAGTTAGCAGGCGTCTCAGCGGGATGCTATTAAGCTACTGATCCACATTGATTTGCCTGCTCTGCCAAGAGTGCCAAAGACCACACCCCTCCCTCTGTGACCGCCTCCCACCGCACACGCTGCAGACACTCCGGCCCTCACGCCAAGGTGCTGGCGGGAGTGTGGCGGGGGGAGGCCCGTGCTCTGAACCACGGAGGGTGAGAAGTCCGATCTTGAACATGTCACCATGGCATGGGCAAAGTGAGAAAGCCAAGCCGGTAGAGTCAGTGACGTGGTGACATGAAGCTCTCAGCACCTTGTAAATCCTTACAGCCATGAAGGGCACCTGTGGTCTCTTGTCACTCAAAAGGGGAAACAGCAGATTGGACACAGCACAGATATGGTACGCACGGAGGACGCTGTCACCACCGATGCCCTGACGGCCAATAGGAACGCTGCTTTTTTCTTTCTTGCTTTTTTTGTGGTTAGTATCGTTTCCTGTTCCGGAACCTGTTAAAATGCATCACCACATAATCCATTTCTTTGTTTTTGCTAGTAACACTAGAGGGGTTGTTCAAAAGAATACATTGGTTCAATCTAACCTTTAGTTATCGTGTTTAACATAAAACTGAATGGTAGCCCCCTAAATAAGTCATAGACATGATGTGCTTGCACAAGAAACAGGTTAAATGGCTAAAAGGTGTCCCTTTAATGGGTGAGGGGAAGAGAATTTGAATCCATCTGGGCCATACGTTGAAGTCTAATCCAATGTACAAACTAAAAACCCAGCAGGCAATGTGCAATGGCACTTCCTTGTTCTTTGATTTATTCAGAGGCTGTGTGTGTAGCCCGAGAAGACGCACATTTAAGTGATTCAAAAATCAATTTATGTAGCAACGCAACCAATAACTGGTCCATTTACAGTCACTGGGGAAGCCACTAGCCGCCTTGGATGCTAAGAAGGCATGTGTGGAGAACATTCCAGAAGAAAGAGGTTAGGGTGGAGTGTTTTTGTCTTTACAAATGTCCTTACAAATGCAAATTCAGCAGGATAGGCTAGTCCCTGTCACAATGACAATGGTAACACACAGGTCTCTTTACTGCATGGGTAAGGCCTCATTGATAGCATCTCTCACTTAAACACCAACACACACACAAATAAATAAATCTAAATGCTTTTAGGCTAATGCATATTAAATCCAATTAAATACTGTAATTGTCTATATTCAGCAATGTAAATCCAGATTAGTGTGAATGTCTTTTTGGAAATGGCCTAACGTGTAAACTCAGAATGGCACTAAACTTGAAACACAAGATGAAGGCGAGTCCACAGCCAGACCACTGCACAGGGGTGGGAGGTTTTAAAGAGCCATGACCCGTGTGCTGCAGAAGGACCCAGTGCAGCCTGGGAAATCAGGGCTAAAGCCACAATGTAAAATATATAACAAATGACAAACTTTCACTGCACTGTAAAATACCACCTCAGCAACAACCCTGCCTTCCAGACAGTTTATTTTTCTGCCTTAAAACACTTGTACATTAAAGTCATCTTGTGCAAAAGGAGGCTGGACTTGTGGATTCTTTGGAGATTCTTTGAAGAGGGTGTGGGGGAGGGGATGGAAAAGACTTTTCCTGTAGTTTGTAAATCCTTATTTAAGACTGAGAGACTGTTCAAACCTCAAACCTACATATCTCTCAGTTCATCCTCCACCATGTCCAGTGCTTAAACTCTCAGATTTGATCTGATTCTCCCTGACTCTCCCTCATTTGATGTGCTCATGCCAGAAGTTACACCAGTTGTGTCATTATTTTGAGCACTGATTTAGGACTGAATTAAACGTTTTGTGTTACATTTTGCATTACATTCTACACTCTCACTAACAAATATAATCGGGTTGGACAAAAATGAATACCTTTTACAAAATGGAATTCAGAGCTGCATAATTTTGTTATTATGAAATTTTAAAGTATACTACAGAAACAGGTGAGGGCACAAGAAGACCAGTAACCTGATTGAAATTATGTAATGCATCTGATAGCAGACATAATCAGTATTTCCTAATCAGCTCTTCTGTTTATAACTACCACTTATAAATTACTTGACTAAGGTCCACAAGCATTACTCACTGGTCCCATATTAAGAAGTCATAGAGACATCATTCCTGTTCTCCACATCAGTATCTGAAGCAGGCTCTTGAATTATTTCTGAACAGACATTCAATTTGACTACCAGGATCATTTACATTAATGTTTCCATTAAAATCCGAACTGCATCCCGGACAGCGATCGCATGCCCATCCAAGATAGTAAAGATTTTAAAAGCATTGCATGAAGTTAAAGATCTGACATGGTAATCCAGAATCAAGCTCCATATGTGTAAATCTATAAAACTTGTCAACAATTCATTTATGCAATCAAGCCTGAAATAGAAGCACTGTAAGGCCAAAAGGTTGAGCATTTATAACACCAATGACATATCTGTCTCTCCACATAAGTCTTATATGCACATACCTTTGGACCCCATACTAACTCATCTGTTCTCTTCCAAACAGTAACACAGAGCAAGTTTGATTATACAGGCTTACTGAGCTGAAAGTAAAACAATTACTTTATTACTTGAGTGCATGGATTAATGAACATCAAATAGAACTTTATAGATCCCCACCCAAGGATTCAGTACAAAAGCTGAAGAAAATGTATATTGTAGTAGTATCTGTTGAACCAACATGTTGATAAGTGACACTGTGGAGACACATCTGCAGGGGTGACTTCTCATGTTTATCATGCTCTAAACAATAATTAGAAGTGCAATTATAACTAGGTTAGACAGCTTGCTAGGCTACTGCTGGAATATAAACACATCATGAGGCCATGTAGCTATGTGAGTGTCCATGATTAAAGCTTGGCCTTGTAAACATCTGAAAGACAGTGAGGATAAATGAACCGTATAAAAAGTATGCAAAGGCATTCTTTCAAGAAAACGAAGAATAATTTCAATAAAATAATTTAACATAAAAGCACAAGATTAACAAGGGTCGACTAGGCCTCTTTCCCTCCACGAGCCCAGCTACAGCTTCCCCCTTCTTTCACTCTCAAGTTGCAAGCAAGTGTAGCAATGTGCACGCGACAGCCGGGTGTGTGACGCTGGCCCAATCATAGTGCCGAGCTCCGAAAGTTTACCTTTTATGGCTAGAGCCGGGCATGCGACGCTGTATAAAAGGGTTCGCCCAGCTTCTCCTCCTCACTTTGAGCTCCTCCACTCGCAGCTAGTGCGGAATATCATCTGCCTGTAACTCACTTTCTTAAGCCGACAAACCCCCCCAATTCTAAGGTAAGTTTCTTTGTTTAAAGGAGTCGTTCACGTTTGGTTTTCGTTGCACATCGTGTCGTTAATTCACTTGCAATGTAACGTTGATCGTTTCGAGACGATGATTTGAAGGTGTATTTAACGGTTAATTTAATGGTTGCGGCGTTGTGGCTATGTTTAGGGGAGGAAGCATGTTGAATTAAGTCAGCGGGGTTAAAAACTCGACAATGGCGTGATTAGTAGTGAACTTGACTGGTAACGTTTCGTTACCCATTTAATAGGGTGCTTGTGCGTGCACGATGCTGAATAGCCTCCAAAAACTACATTCGGCACTTAAATATTTCATTTTGGTGATGGCTGCACTTTATAAAATAAAATGAAGTGCAGCTTGTCGGGGATTCGGCGGTAGTTGGGCGGCTCTTCACAGATGCCGGGCACCGGAGGGTCTTTGTGCCTTTGCTGCAGCAGGGTGTGACCTACTTAGTTAACATTACCCGTTAGCTTGCTAGCATGCTAGCCGGCATTTGCTAAACTTTTAACATGCCAGTCGTCCTTCCCACACAAGTGCAGGTATCCTAAAGCGAACCGGAGAGGCGTTATATTTTCACCTCTACGCAGTTTCCGTAAAGGCTAGGGACATCCAACTGTTGAATTTGATCTTTTTTTTTTTTAATCGATCAACGGTCTTCGCTCGCGTCACCTTCTCGTTTGCTCTTTCAAATGAAGACGGCAGTTGACGGCGCGAGGCGTGGCTCGCGATCGCTGTTTGAAATAACGGTTTTTCATAGACCGTCCGAAGACGACTACTCATCAGACATTTTAAATCACCTCAGACTGTTGAATAGTCTGCTTAATTAATATTGGAGGGGCTTTTTAAAAACGGGAACTTGCGCCGCTTCTTTAGCTGGTTGGAATCGTGATCTTGGGTGGCTGGCTCTTAAAGGCTCGCCGAGGCGGCCACAGTTGAAACTGGAACATCACGACCGGCTGCGGATCTGTGACGCAGTAAATGTTGGTCAGGTAGCTTAATTATCGAAATTTGGTGAAGCATTTTAGCCGGTAGTGGGAGGAGGACTCGAAACTTATTCAGGGAGTGGCCATGGGCATGAATTTCGAAATCCGTTCCTTTTTATCGAACCTTTCTACTTTGGCTGAATGCCACACCGCCGGCAGCCGCAAAGCGGCTCAAACCATTGCCTTTTATGGTAATAACGAGAAAGCGGAGGGACTTCCTTTGTCTGGCATGTCTGTAGGAGTGTGCATTGTTCCACTTGAGCTCCATCTAGTGGCTAGAAAAATGGAATGCAGGGCAAAACAGGAAGTTTGCTCAGCATGGTCACATGTTTGGTCAACACTGAACACTTTTTTTTCCCCTTTTCCCCCTTTAGTTCAGCCATGGATGATGAAATTGCCGCACTGGTTGTTGACAACGGATCTGGCATGTGCAAAGCTGGATTCGCTGGAGATGATGCTCCCCGTGCTGTCTTCCCATCCATCGTGGGTCGCCCAAGACACCAGGTATGCAGGGTTTCAATTTTTATTGCTATTCTGCCTTGCATTGTGAACAATTATGAACACTAGTCTCTAATGTGAGTTGACTAAATATGGTTTTGTTACAGGGTGTGATGGTTGGCATGGGACAGAAGGACAGCTATGTTGGTGATGAGGCCCAGAGCAAAAGAGGTATCCTGACCCTGAAGTACCCAATTGAGCACGGTATTGTCACCAACTGGGATGATATGGAGAAGATCTGGCATCACACCTTCTACAATGAGCTGCGTGTTGCCCCTGAGGAGCACCCTGTCCTGCTTACTGAAGCTCCCCTGAACCCCAAAGCCAACAGGGAAAAGATGACACAGGTTGGTTTCCAGACTTTAGAGCTCTGCGGCAAGCCTTCCTCTTGTCTGACCTTTTTGAATTTACATTACCACGTTCTCCCCATTCATTCCTTCATTCATTTTCTCCAGGCTTTATCTCCTCTGAACTCCTGAGTTTCTCATCTGCTGGAAGCAGCAGGTTATTTCCTCTTCCCCTGCCTGGTTTTCCTGCACTCTTGCTGTTGCTGCACCCCTTTTGTTGAACTCGTTTGTTTGCACTCATGCCTTTTTTTTCCTTCCTAACTTGTCTGCATGGACTGTTGTGATCTACTTGGATGAATACTGATGAATGTCCTTTTCATTTCAGATCATGTTTGAGACCTTCAACACCCCAGCCATGTACGTTGCCATCCAGGCTGTGCTGTCCCTGTACGCCTCTGGTCGTACCACTGGTATTGTGATGGACTCTGGTGATGGTGTTACCCACACTGTGCCCATCTATGAAGGCTACGCCCTGCCCCATGCCATCCTCCGTCTGGACCTGGCTGGTCGTGACCTGACTGACTACCTCATGAAGATCCTGACCGAGAGAGGCTACAGCTTTACTACCACAGCTGAGAGGGAAATTGTCCGTGACATCAAGGAGAAGCTTTGCTATGTTGCTCTTGACTTTGAGCAGGAGATGGGCACTGCTGCATCCTCCTCTTCCCTGGAGAAGAGCTACGAGCTGCCTGACGGACAGGTCATCACCATTGGCAATGAGAGGTTCAGGTGCCCTGAGGCACTCTTCCAGCCATCTTTCCTGGGTGAGTACACAGCAGTCTCCAAATGGCTGTGCAGCTTTGTTTTCATGAGTTGGTGTAAAGTCCTTGAAGTCACCACCTAATGGTTGGGTTTTGTCCTCAGGTATGGAATCTTGTGGAATCCACGAGACCACCTTCAACTCCATCATGAAGTGTGATGTGGACATCCGTAAGGACCTCTATGCCAACACTGTATTGTCTGGTGGTACCACCATGTACCCTGGCATTGCAGACAGAATGCAGAAGGAAATCACATCCCTGGCCCCTAGCACAATGAAAATTAAGGTGAGCCTAGACTTTGAATGTGCAGACATGGCTGATGGTTATGTTGATGTGATGGCTGATGGTTATTTCATGTGACTAATGGCATGCTGTGTTTTTTGCAGATTATTGCCCCACCTGAGCGTAAATACTCTGTCTGGATCGGAGGCTCCATCCTGGCCTCCCTGTCCACCTTCCAGCAGATGTGGATCAGCAAGCAGGAGTATGATGAGTCTGGACCCTCCATCGTCCACCGTAAATGCTTCTAAACGGACTGTTACCACTTCACGCCGACTCAAACTGCGCAGAGAAAACCTGAAACGACAACATTGGCATGGCTTGTTATTTTTGGCGCTTGACTCAGGATCTAAAAACTGGAACGGTGAAGGTGACGGCAATGTTTTTTTGGCAAATAAGCATCCCCGAAGTTCTACAATGCATCTGAGGACTCAAAGGCTTTTGGTTTTGTTTGGTTCCCTTTTTTCCCCCCCATTTTAGTCATTCCAAATGTTAAATGCATTGTTCAGAAACTTATTTGCCTCTATGAAGGCTGCCCAGTAATTGGGAGCATACATAACATTTGTAGTATTGCTTGTATGTAAATTATGTTAACAGAACAATGTCTGGGTTTTGTACTTTCAGCCTTAATCTCGGTTTTGTTTTATTTTTTTGTGTTACAAAATGGAAAAACAAAAGCTTTACCTTCAAATGTAAAGGTTTCCATTCCCCCTGGGCAAATGTTAAAAAGCTGTATGGAATGTGGTGGTGCCAGACATTTGGTGGGGCCAACCTGTACACTGACTAATTCAATTCCAATAAAAGTGCACATGTAAGACATAACTGTTTACTGTCTTCCTCTTCAAACTAATTCCACTCTGGCTAGTCGAGTAATGGAACAGCCACTGAATTGACTTGTAGTACATGGTCATCTGTAGGTAACGGTTCTTTGCTCAAATTTTAGCTGAATATCTGATTCATTCAATATCTGATGTTTGGTTTAGCTGGGTCTGCAGCTATTGGAATGAAACGGGCCACAACAGCAATAAATCCAGAGGGATCCATGTATTTGTTACAAGCACACTTAAACCATGACTTTTGCCTGAAGGCCTATCTGTGACCTATAGATGGTAAACACCCATTTATGAGTACATATCCATCAACAGACTGAGGTTCTTGGTGTGGGCTTATGGTATGTGCCTACAAGATGGCTTGAGGGCTTGTCGACAAAACCACTAGACACCAGACTATTTGGCTGATTACAATACAGATGTGATTCAATTTTCTTCACAGCAAGGGGCATGTCATACTGTATCTTAGGTACCTGGATTGGCTTCAAACCTCTAGTGAAGTGAGGAGTTTAAAATTAATAGTTTAATCTGGCCTCCTTTGAGTACATAGGGTATATTGGGTCTAGATGTGTTTAAAATAGTCTACTAAAATCTTGTGAAAGTAATATATAGTCAAATCAATACACAAGGTCTTGGATGGGAGTTCTTTGGCTGTTATTTGCTGCCAAGCACTACAGGGTTGACAGATTTTCAAAGCATAAAAGGCAAGGAAAGCATTTGCTTAAATCTCGACAAGTTTGCAATGAGATTTTTCTGGTCATTGAATCACTAGCAAAGAAGTGTTCACATCTTTCTGAGAGTGGAATATTTCAAACTACATTTTGGAAGACCAAACAGCAGATGGCGCTGTGCTCATTCAGCGGAGATATGAGCAGCGCCCGCCTCCAGAAACCCTCCAAACGTCATGACTTGCTGCAGCAAACGCGTTCTTGCCTTCTGCGTAGCTCTGGTGTTTTCCCCTGGGACAGAATGAATCATTTTCTGCTGAGATGAAAGTGGCACAAAATAGAATAACAAAATGCAGCGCATATCAGATCAAAGCCTTGCTAACAGAACACACTAATAAGTGACTATACAACTGTTGTTTTTAGGCTGATCTGCGTGAGCTGAAGCTCCTTTGGTTATTGATGGGATAGATGACATGAGGATGGGTGCCCTACTTGCATATGATTTACCCTGAACCGCTCATGTGTGTAAGAGTGTAAAGAATCTGAGTGGTCGTCACAATTTGTTATGTGTATATATATTGTGACGACCACTCAGATTCTTTACACTCTTACACACAGGCACACACCTAACTTTTGATCATATTTTATTAAGTGCTGTCAGAACACAATATACTATATTGCCAAAAGTATTCTCTTGGAATCAGGTGTTCCAATCACTTCCATGACCACAGGTGTATAAAAGTAAGCACCTAGGCATACAGACTATCTTTACAAACATTTATGAAAGAATGGGTTGCTCTCAGGAGCTCAGTGAATTCCAGTGTGGAACTGTGATAGGATGCCACCTGTGCAAAAAATCCAGTTGTGAAATTTTCTCGCTCTTAAATATTCCACAGTGAACTGTCAGCAGTATTATAAGAAGATGGAAGTGTTTGGGAATGACAGCAACTCAGTCACAAAGTCGTAGGCCACGTAAACTAACGGAAGGGGATCAGCGGATGCTGAAGTGTATAGTGTGAAGAGGTCACCAACTTTCTGCAGAGTCAATCACTACAGACGTCATGTGGCCTTCAGATTAGCTCAAGAACAGTGCACAGAGAGTTTCATGGAATGGGTTTCCGTAGTCGAACAGCTGCATCCAAGCCATACATCACCAAGTGCAATGCAAAGTGTTGAATGCAGTGGTGTAAAGCACGCCACTGGACTCTAGAGCAGTGGGAGCATGTTCTCTGGAGTAACGATTCACACTTCTCCATCTGGCAATCTGATGGACAATTCGGGGTTTGGTGGTTGCCGGGGGAACGGTACTTATCTGACTGCATTGTGCCAAGTGTAAAGTTTGGTGGAGGGGGGATTATGGTGTGGGTTGTTTTTCAGGAGCTGGGCTTGGCCCCTTAGTTCCAGTGAAAGGCACTCTGAATGCTTCAGCATACCAAGATGTTTTGGACAATTCCATGCTCCCAACCTTGTGGGAACAGTCTGGAGCTGGCCCCTTCCTCTTCCAACATGACTGTGCACCAGTGCACAAAGCAAGGTCCATAAAGACATGGATGGCAGAATCTAGTGTGGATGAACTTGACTGGCCTGCACAGAGTCCTGACCTCAACCTGATAGAACACCTTTGGGATGAATTTAAGCGGAGACTGAGAGCCAGGCCTTCTCGTCCAACATCAGTATGTTACCTCACAAATGTGCTTCTGGAAGAATGGTCAATATTCCCATGAACACACTCCTAAACCTTGTGGACAGCCTTACCAGAAGAGTTGAAGCAGTTGTAGCTGCAAAGGGTGCACCAACGTCATATTGAACCATATGGATTAGGAATGGGTTGTCAATAAAGCTCATATGTAAATCAAGGAAGGAAAGTGAATACTTTTGGCAATATAGTGTATATAATTAGCCAATTATGTAGAATTGTCGTGGCTATGTGCTTTGATGTTAGCTGATGTTTTTTTCTAGTTTGCCCTCTGTGGTATTTAAATAACCACCTACTTAAAGAGATGTACATCTTTAACAAACTTATTAGCTCAAATCTAAAAAAAAGGCAAACCTGTCTGATAAACAAATTAGATTCAAATGTTTCATTTAAGCTGACTGACTACATGCATGATTTATATCTCATAAAATTGTATGGTATTAAGAAAATTCAGCAAAGAAAGCCTGTTTGATCTACCAACACACATAAACTGTACTCTTTACAGGACTAAGACTCCTTCGTCAAAGGTGTTTTAAGATTACTAATCATGTGAGGTTTTTTATTGGTTTACCATCTTCAGATACAGCATGCATGATATCATGCCTTCTTACCAACCAGCTGAATCATATGAAGTGTGTTTAATCACAGTGCACTGCCTGTACAGTGCCATGGATCACTGCGGGTGTGACCACAGTGCGAATGCGTTTCCATAGCAGTTTGTGGTTCAAGAGACTCACGCAGATTGTAGTGACCAGCAGTTCTCAACCTGTACAACCTTATGTTCACATGTTCAGGAGGTTTTGATTTTTCCAGGAATTTGGAACAGATCATTTTACCAGGAGAGCACACATGAGCAGTTAGAGTGTGTGTGTGTGGGAGAGAGAGGGGGAGAGGGAGAGAGAGAGAGAGAGGGGGGGGGCAATGCGATGGGTGGGAAACACAGAGCAGTTAGAGGACTGCAGTTGGGAATTTGTGAAATGGAGGGGCGACAGTGCCATTAAATCCACTGTATTACAGGGCCACTCATGGACCCATGGTGAAATGAGCAGTGGAGGTCTCCAAGCAATTTTGTGGGGGTGGGTGATGTCTGGTCAGAGCACGTGTGAGGGCTCAGCTCCGGCCTGAACCACTCTGGAGGGCTCCGGGATCCACGCTGTGCATCGGGATGGAGGCCAGAGCTCCGCTCCCTCAGTATAGTGCAGGACTACTGGAGCAGATTCGTGGTCTGTTTAAACCTCCGTCAATAAGATGCATCACTTGTTACCTGTATAACTACTGTGAGAAGTTACTCTGAATTAGGGTTTTTTTCTTTTTGCCTTGGCAGGGCAGAGAAGGACTGGGCTAAGCAGAAAGGGTTCCTCTTTTACAAAATTCTCATCATTTTTTGAGCCTCAGGGACTAACGGCTGGCAAGGTATCGATGGGGAACATCTTGATAATCTGATGAGCTTTGTGGATGCTGTAAAAGTTTTGTTTTTTACAGATCGGCGACGTTCAATATGACTTCTAGTTTAAAATCGGTGAATAAGAGAACATGAAGCAGCCTGCTCTCCTGCCTCATCCACAGTAAAATTCAACACGTTCTCCAGGCATCACACCACTTAAAAGCAAAATTTCACAGAACACGTTCTCCATCTCCACCGCTTCCAACATCAGCGTAAATCATTTGATTAAAAGCGGCGCTGCTGCACAGCTGTAGAGAAAATGGCTAGAGATTTTGTCCTGTGTTACAGACTTTTTTTTGAGGAAAGTTCAAGCAGGGCTGGTCTTTAGAACTGTTTCATTATGGCGTCGAACAGAAAACACGCAGACTGAGCGCACGAGCATGCTGACTCCGCAGCTATTAGCATATCTCGCAAAGGTTTGACATAGTGAATAATGAATCATCCAAATGAATAGATTATTTGATTCTAAGTTCAATATGCTTGGATATTATAGATAGAATTCACTGAACATTGCATTCATCACACCATTCATTGCAGTTCTGCAGAACCTCCCTGCGCCCTTGGCTGATGTACATGATGTAACTCTATACTCATACATACAGAATTCAGGCTCTATATCCACTGCTGCTGTATTTCATTAGAGTAATGGGTGAGGTGGGGGTGTCTGGGGGAGCCTAACATATTGCAGGGGGCTGAGGACATAATACACTGTTCACGCTATTACTCTTTTTGGACGGCTTGCTCATTTTTCTCTGAAACACAAGTGCGTTTTTGGAGAACGACCAGATTTTCACTGAGGGGTGTAATCATGCAATATGGTGCGATGATGATCACCGAGCAATTGTGTTTATGTGACTGACCACAGCCCCCTCTCTCTCATTGGCCAGTTGTATGTAAACATAATGCTTTACGGTGTCGTCTGGAATTTTTGGCAGCCATGGCAAAGATGCATAAAAAGACTGAAAAAAAAACCTTGGTCTTGATGTGGGAGAAATGCTGCTTTTAATAAGCGTGTTAATAAAACTCAATTTCATGGGTTATGTGTGGATAAATAATGAGTAAGTCTAAATATCTGATTTCATCTTCTGATGTTTTCTGATTCATATCCTACTCTGCCATTTGCTAAACCTGCAAGTTTTGAAATTCGTGTAAATCATGTAAAACTAAAAGTGACATTTATTATAATTGTGTTGGCACTTATGGAATTGTAATGGACGTATCTTTCAATTTATGTTTAGATTTTACAGTTAATTTGGTTGTCTGTGACTTCCCTGGTGTTCACTGACATTGACTGATAACTGACCAAATTAGAATATGCCTAAAAATACTGATCTATAATTAAGATGTTAAAATCATCTGTAAATGTGATAAACGTTCTTAGAAAGGGATGTCTAGGTATCAAACACTGTATACATGGAGGAGGAGCTTCTACCATTGGGTGTGTCCACTATATCTGCCCACACAGACCATACTCTGTGAAATATGGTTATAGATATGTGACATTATGAAACAATTTTTGCTTCTGAGCGCTATGGAGACATTGTTATGTTATGATGAAATCTACCTAGCTTTGCCAGAAAATCTGATGCTAGATCACTGCTAGATCCTGCAGTACTCTGATCCAAAACGTCCCTCCAGATGAGCAAAGAATCAAACTGGTGCAATGGGCATCTTATGTCCTGATCTGCACTCTGCTGAAAACCTGCAGATCAAGAGCAGAGGAGTGCACACGGGAGGCGCACAGCTTTGAGGGGATCTGGAGATACGCTGCAAGGAACGTTCTTCTCAGATCCCTGGGCTGTGTGTTCATCCGCATCCCCAAAGACAACAGTGAAAGGATTCAATTCAGATCGGTGTTCTGAAAATCTGAGCTACCCACCGAGCTGTGCTACCTAGGGCTAGTGCGCATGCGCATGCTACTTCACGTCAACGTTCAGCGCACGCCCATAATTTCGTGCTACTAGCGGTAGAAAACGAACGTTTTTTTTCTCTTGGAATTACGGTAAGTATTGCCCATTTGTCGTATTTAATCATATTGCAACTCAAGTCTTTTTCGCGTTTTATTGTGTTTTGGCGACAACTGTTAAATATTTTTGTGAATATCCCCCCCCCAAAAACTGGTAAATATTACTGTTTGCTCGAGTGTTTCTAACACGTGGAGGTTCCAAATGTCTACAAGTCAGTTTGTTTTACGCTTGCCAATAAACAACCGTGTTCTATCTTATCCATCTCTATATATTCCGTCCTACATTAACTGGTTTTAGGTCACTGACCCTAAAAAACCACTTCTTAACACTTCACGTTCGTTCAGCTTGGCTGTTTTACATTTCTAGACACATAGGTGACACGGAAGGCAGTGTTTGTTTACATTGCATTTAAAATGTTTAACTGTATAATGAATTAATTATCTACTGTTTATTATACATGGTCAGTTCTATTCAATAGACGTGTGTAAATTAGTAAGTGGGGTTGCATTGAATCTAAAGTAATTTTCTTAAATACAATAAATGACCATGTAACGTGAATGACGTTTGCGTCGTCTTTTCTACGACGCTCTGTTAAAAGTACAATGGAGGAGAAGGGAAACACGATTTTCTGATGAGAGTATTTTCTGATGGATGGATCATACTTCAACAAATCGCAGAGACAAAATCTCAAGATCTCAAAATCTCTTAATACTGTAGGTTTTGTAGTCTATAGTCCTATTACCTTATCAGAGTGTTTCTGGCATCAGTACAGTAGGTAGGATCATTTTATAGACTGCATAACCTTATCGGAACATGCGTCCACCACCAAAACTGTAGGTAGGATAGTTTTATAGACAGTTTATAAGTGATGCAGAGGATTATTGCATATTTTGCTCAATGTTAGAGGGTGATGGTGATAAGAGCATAACAGAAATGGTACAGCTACCAGTGCAGTACTTTGAAATGTCTTTGTTCATGCCAATTGATATATACGTTTCTGAAAGTTCAGTGGGACATTTTTTGCATTATATGTTCATGTAATATGATATTAATATACATGTAAAAATTTAATCTAATATTAAAATTTAAATATAATATTAATATACAATTATTTTTTGGTCATGAGGGTGCAACATATTAAGGCTAGTATTAAAAAAAGGCAAACTGACAAATGCTATTTTACATAATATTGAAACTGAACTGCCCACTCTTTACAATATTATACAAATATTTACTGTGAATACTGTTATTGTGCAGTTTTTCAGGAACTGTGGACTTACTACTGCTTGACCTGAGTTATGAGAATCTTGTTGCTACAACAGTTAGCGTAATGCTGTACCACCAATGGTGCGCTCCACAAAGGAGAACATTATTAAACCTTCTGGTCCTGATGCTCACGTCGTCATGTGTGATGCCTCCTCTCGCCCCGTGCTGTTTCCACTGCACGTGCTATATTGTGCAAATTGAGTGGAGGTGATGTAGCCTAATTGTAGTGTTTCTTCTAGTTACATAAGACTACCATGCCTCAATAATTTATCTTATTAATTGGCTCATTAATTAATTAGTTTCATATATAATGTTCAAACCAAAATTAACACTATTCTTAGTTTCTAGTTAAACAATATAATACTTATATTTCTTCTCAAATCATATACATATGATTTTTTTTATTTTGGTATCAACCGATTGATTGAGAGACAGACAAGTTAACGGAAATAAATGATAGTTATTAACACAAACTACTGCTACTAACTAATACAAACAACAGTCATGGCCTGGTGGTAAGGGAACTGGTCTTGTGACCGGAGGGTCGTGGGTTCAATTCCCAGACCTGAGGCCATGACTGAGGTGCCCCTGAGCAAGGCCCTTAACCCTCAATTGCTCACTTGTATAAAAATGAGATAAAAATGTAAGTCGCTCTGGATAAGGGCGTCTGCCAAATGCCATAAATGTAAAATGTAAACAACAGGATTAGCTATTGTATGTTTACAGTGTAGACAGACTAAATTGCATTACTCCTTGTGTGAGCATTCTGAGAAAGGGAAGCTTGGGAAGAGTGAGTGTGTACGTGAATGACGTCAAATGGTGTGAGAAAATAAATGGCACCGAGTTGGAATGACAGAACAAAGTGGCTGTACGTTAATATGCTCAACTGGAGTTTGAAAACAACAATAATGCTAGTGAATTTTAGCCTTAGTAACTTGAACTTGTGTGAATCTATTGCCATTGTAATGCTGATCAGGCTCATGCTACTACTGCTTAGATTAATTAAATTGGCTACTAAATGCCATTGTAGGTCTGCCTTCAGTGAAGAGAAAATCTGAGAGCTCTGCTAGTCAAGGCAAGCCTAAATACCTGGTTGCCGTGTGCTTTTGAACATGCCCCTTTTCTTCTTTGATGCACGGTTGTTTTGTGCGTTGCTGGTCGTGCTGCCACCTGCTGGTCATGGTTATATAAGGTAAACATGAGTGAATAACTGAACTTCCCCGCCCTGTTTGTATACATTGTCAGGGGAGCGTTTCTCCATGGCTCTGCTCCAAACAGTTAAGACTCACACAGAAACCCACGTAATTCTTGCCACCCTCTTCTTGCACACTGACCCCTTTCACAGTCACGAAGTAGGTTAGTGGATAAACAGCATAGTGGAAAAGCAGGAAAGAGGGACACGTGCGTCCTGGATTGCAGGATCTTCCACAGTGTCTCCTGCAAATGGCCGCCTCGGTCCGGTGGCCTGTGAGTGGCAGCCCCCCGTTCGACCACAAACACTGGTCTCACGGGTGGGTTTTGGCAGAATACAGGAAACCTCAATTCTTGGTTGATGGCAACGAAAAAACAACTTCAGAGAAACCTTTCGGCATGGCCTCCACGGGTGGGTCTCCTGGCACATTTGGAGGTGTTTTTGTTACTCCCTCACCACTCCACATTTGCAGGAGGAATGACCAGATAGGAGGGATCAGGTAAATAATTGGCTCCTAGTCTGACTAGGTCACATAGCGTCTGTCTAACACACATATTATGAGCTGGAGAGGAGATGATTTTACCAAGCAAAACACACCATGCTACAGTAGTGAAGATACACCCCCAAGGTACTGCAGAGGGAGAAACGGCGAGGGGCTACATGTGTGTGTATGTACATGCGTGCAGGTTCTGCAGATGATGAAAAGCCTGTTTCTTCTTGGGTCACTGCCTCAGGAGATGGGAGGCTCTGAAACAGATCACTGCTTTATTTGACTTCCAGAGTCAAACTGTCAGAAATATTCCAGACTTTGAAAGGGTTCTGCATACCCCGACGGTTACGAAACTTCAGGAGCGCGACCTTGGAGTTCCGCAAAGTCCAGCCCTGAAGATATGGAACAGTTAGACACCCACCCTAAGAACCACAGCCGATACTCATAGCTAGCCTGCTGCTCTCCAGAGTCCTGAGTCTAAACTTATCAGTCAGTCTGCAGGGACAAGCCACGAAACACTGCCGGAGGGAGATGGAGCAAGGGCCTATTGCACTGAAGGACCTCCGTACCCCTCATTTCCTCTTCCACGCTCTTCATTCAGCTGCCAGCACTGACATGGACAAGGCTGAACCAGAGACGGAGTTATTGTGAAATTTCACACCCTACACAAAGCACTGTGCTATTACCACAGTTGGGAGCGTCATATATTCTGCTGCAAGAATGGAAGCAATTAAAAACCAATAGTGGCTGTGATGGATGGGCTATTGTGCGAGTGAGAGAAGTGCACTGCCATGCAACAGGAGACCCAACATCACAATGACGGCACGGCAGCAGGGAGCAGAAAGACAGGAACTTGGGTTTGGGGAGAATGACTCTGGTTTTCATTAAAATTCTAAATATTTTTAACAGCCTTCCTAAGAAGTCGATCAAGGTTCGGTATGCAGATATGGAACGGCTAGGAACACGTTGTGTTATCAGCGGCAGAGAAGCTGCCTTTTTTTACGCACACGCATTGTGATTTCATTTGATCTTTTCTGCGTTGTTTCTGTGAATAATAACTGGCAGCCGCATGGGAAATGAAGCACACAAACGCATTTTGCCCAGCTCTTCACTGTCATTTAACAGAACAATATTTTTACACTCAAAACATTTAAAAGGAGAAAGAACAGAATTTTAAAGAGACACAAAAAGGGAACAAAGTATTCAGATGGAGAAAGAGAAGGGCTGTGTGAACCCTGCTTCTTCAGTTGGCAAGTTCTATTAAAGCCTCGGGATTTTCATTCCAAATGCACAATGTGTGGCTCTCCTTTCCAGCTGACAGATGGTTGTACAGTATTTCGAGTGTTCTGTGCCACCAATCTGAAACGGATCCAATTCTTAGGCAAGATGTTAAATTAAAGTGGCTGGAGAGCACCCAAGCATAGAACACTTCAAGTGTTGTTTGAAGATCACTCAAACATGGAGCTCTTTAAATGGGTGGGGTCACAACATGGACGTTTGTCTTTATCCCGTCCTCAAAGGGCCGATATGATTTGCAGGTGTATAACGGTCTCCCGTTTTCCCAAGGCCTGTGGGTCCTTCTGTTTGCCTCCCCTGCTATTACACAGTTCTCGCAGACATAGGAGTGGAATCACAGTTAAGTCTTTCCATTCCGTACCCTGGTTGCTGTGTGTGTGTGTGTGTGTGTGTGTGTGTGTGTGTGTGGTGTGCTGGAGAACCTACAGCTGCTGAATTCACAGCACTGACGGTGGCCTATCGCTATCTGATTACTACTCAACGGCCTGCCTCTGTACTGCTATGGCGGGGGTGTTTTTATTAACACCTCGGTCTGTCACCTCTCCACGGCCGACCCGCCAACAGAAGGGCCCAGCTGCTAATTCTGTATAGATCGGCAGTAATTTGTTAACGGCACACCAACTTGGGGGGGGGGGGGGGGGGGGGGGGGGGGCAGAGAGAAAAGCAATTCACCCTCCTGATAGTTCTATTTTCTCCCCAGCTGCCGTTCCCTCGCTGCCTTGTACACCAGCAATCTCTGGACAGAAGGCACCACAGGATTTAAAGACGGCCATTTTGGAGGACGTAACAGCCGTTGATCAAACCACTGCGATCACCTCCCCCCTTTCCAAAACACTCACAGAGTGCTGTGCTACCATTCCAGCTGCGTTGGTTTGTGTTGGACAGGCTTCCCCTCACACAGAGTCCCCTTCAAGGAAGAGCGTGGAGGCGTAGCCGGGCTTTTAGGCTTCTGTGTGTCGGCTCACACACCCCGGCACTGACGCTCATCTGATGACGGCGGCGTCTCGGGTGATACGAGAGCACACGGACGTGCGCTACGTGCTCGGTGCTGCGGACTCGCTCTGGAACACAGCATGCAACATTAATCACTCCATTCGGCCACACGCGCCGAACTCGCTGCAGTCATCACTTAATGGGAAACCAAGGGGAACCCAATGGCATTTTACAAACATCATTTTGCCGCCTGACATATTTCTCACTAAATTGCAGTGGGAACGTATGGCACTAATAGACAGCGCTCATGCATGCTGCCACGACGGGCACATCTCTGTATCAGGGTGGAGCTGCAGAAATGCTTCTCTGCTAGGAAATGCTGAGGAAGAAATTGGAAGCGCTTGACTGCAGATTTCATTATGAAGTCTGCAGATAAGGACAGTGCTGTGAGGGGTGAATAATACGCAGATACGACGTTGGCCAAATCTGCCTGCTTTATTCCCATCATGCTATCGCATGGTGTGATTTGACATTTGACAGCACAAACCATCTGCGCTTCCGTTTCAAGCCATTTCCTTAATGTTGGGGTGTGTGTGTGGGGGGGGGGGGCTAAGAGAAAAACGAATACGACTGGTCATTCTGGCTTTCAGCAATCTAGCATTTTACCCACAGAAGCAGAATGACACACTGCAACATTAGTGTCGCTCTGTGTCTCGCTCTCCTCCCTCAGTGTGCGCTCAGAGACTCCGTGACAGCCGGAACGAGGGGGCTGGGCCTTAATGTGTCCACACGGCGGGATATTGGAACAACAAGGTAAATGGCCCTCTGGCGAGGAGATGAGGCCCGTCGCACACGTCTTCTGTCTTTAATTTGTGTTCCGCTGCACACCCTTACACAAGCGCACACCCCGGCATGTGCGTTCTGAGCGTTGTTATCCCCACTGTCCTTATGACAGACAGTGACTGCGGTTCCCCTGAGCATAGTTACAGTGTGAACAGGGACCTCCCCGAGGCTTTTCGTCCTGTAGTGAGCGCTGCGGTTGGGAGCGCATGGTCAGAGCCATCCATCTGGCGATGGAGACTTCATGCTGCCATAAATCCTGGTTCCTGTAGGACACTGCTGGGTGGGCCAGGGCAGAGATATGTGCTGTGCTCAGGCCCTGGGCCCACAGGGCCTCCCAGGCCCATGCAGTGCACAAGCACTCACGCGTTGTCAGCACTGTGGGCAATAAACAGGAGGACAGGCCTTGAACTGAGGGAGGGAGAGGAAGGGGGGAGGGGCGGAGGGTTAGGTCACAACTCTCATCTCTGTGATTGGTTAAGCTGCATCTCTCCCCAGCACAGCACAAGCCCAGAGGGTCAGTCTTCCACCAGTTTTCCACCTAGCAATCATTTCAGCATCATGCCATTTTTTCCATTTCCATCTAATGGAATAAAGACGTAGTTTAGGTTTGTGCGGCAAACGTGCCACATCCAAACCTGGACCAACTTCAGCTGAAGGTCTTTGCTTTAAGGACAACAGTTGCCCATCATGAAGCACACAGCTGGTCACCTATCAGTTCAAATATGTGTTGACCAACATGCTGACAGAAACTCTTAACAACGTCAAACACACTTCAGCATGGAGGCCATTTTATGTTGACAGTAATGATGACACAAAATGGACCCTGGCTATTGAAGAGGAGTAAAGAAAGGTCATCCATTTGGGCGTGGAGAGTGAGTCATACACATCCCTTGAGTTGACTCAGACCACAAGACCACAGGACACTTTCTTTGCCCCCCCTCCACACACAGCACACTTTAATTGTCCTCTGCCTCAGTTCATTAAACGAGCATCCCAGCTAAATGACTCCTGAATCGTTTATCACGAAGGAGGGTATGAATATTGCATGGCCGGTCTCCTTTTTGGGGGGAGGGGCTAATTAGCATAATGATGCTGTGCGAAGAGCTCCTCCAGTGAGCGCGCGCCAACATGGCTTATTGTGGTGCGGTAAGTGAACGACCGCGAGAGGCTGTACTGACACAATTAATTGCTTTTACGAGCACTGACAGCGGCGGGCGGTGACTCCTCGGAGGCAGAGTGTTGTACTTAAAAACACTCCCTTAAACGATTCAGCCTTTTACTCCGTAGCTGTGAAGAATAAATATGTGCCTCTTCAGAGCAAACAGTTTTTTTTTCTGCGGTCATTTCCACGCTTGGTGGGCTGCGATGATGACTGGGGTCACGTTCCTGATCCCGGAGCTTCTGTTCTGCATCTTTTAAAATGACAATTTAGAACTGACACACACTGGAATCATGTTTCATATACGCAAGTGTATTCTGGATTTTTGCCCAGTGCTAAAAAAAAACGTAGATGAATTAATCTTTCTCTGAAAATAGGTTCCCTTCTCATGCAAAATCTAACGTGTTCGAAATGTTTCACAGGTTGTCGGCAGCACGGACAGCTGAAGCGAATGTTGTTCCAAGAGAAGTCAATAAGATTTTTTAACAGCAGCTTTTCACACGTTTCCTTGATAAAAGATTACCACAAACATGAAAGACGCTCGCGCTCTTTCTCCTTCATACGACATCAAAGTTCTCTAGTCAGGCATATCTGAGCGCGGCATGACTGTCTCCGCTGAAGAAGAGTAGTGTTCTTAAAAGGACAACAACTTTCTTCTCATCCATCATAACCCCAGACATCATTAGCACGTGACACAAGAAAGGTGACGTAATTAAATTGCATTCCTATTGCAAACAGTTCATTACGCATCTATACACATGCTTAAATAGGGTAAGCTCTAATCTCGTTACACGTTAATCACAATGTTTCTACACCCTGACTACTTTAAAATGAATCTGCGAAAATTGATGATGGGACTGAACATGCAAGATACATTTTGGCTGTAATAAAATTAAGAACCACTTATATTAGATTGCATTATGCTAATTTTATGCCATTACTAGAAAAAATGGATGCGTTTTCAGATCTCATCTTAATGTTTACTGTAAACTGGGAGGCCGCCCTTATGAAAGGAAAGATAGGCTGTCTGTAGACCGTCCAGCCGAACTTCAGAGGCGAGCGATTCACAAGCCCTATACGTTAGACTAGGCTATGGAAACAAGCTGTTCAATAGTTGCAGGATTGTAGACTCGAGACTGTACAAATGTGAAGGCCTTTTCTTCCTAGCGCAAAAAAAATCCGACTACCAGCAGGTTTATTAACTGCAACTTTATTAACTGTGCACACAAAACAAAGCCGTTTCGCTGCCATGAATGGCCACTTGCAGATAAAGACTGCCACTTTTATTGCACAAAAACGCTAAAACGTATGTCTGTCTGAGCCGTGGACACGCACAGCTCAGTAAAATCTTTAATGTATGGGACGACTCAACAAAACGACAAACATTTACCCTTTAAGAGAATGGTGGATTTCCTCTTAATGGCTGCGAACCAGACAGCAGCGTCGCTCTCCGCGTGGCCCGCTGCACTCAGGTCAGCACGCGAGCAGCACTCGGCGCAGCCCAAGGCACGAGCTGCTCTGACGCGGATTACCGGAGATGGCGCAACGAAGACGTAACGGATCATTTCGCCTCATGGACGGAACTCCGTTTGAGCAGTCATTACGTACGCTTTCATTAGCAAAACGTGAAGGCTTGTGCTAAACGGAAAACATCGATTCTGAAAACATCGTAAATGCAGTACAGACCGCAGGTATTTAAGTGCGTGCTGTGTGTTTAAAGATAACGACAGAAAACAAATACTTTTTATGATGTTTATTGATGAACTACAAAATTCCGAGTTACTAAACGAATTGGAAAGAACACTGATTAAGCTGGTTGCTTCTGTAAAAAAAAGTTTACACACAGGTCAACAGCAATCTTTTACAACTGGCTTTCCATTTTTATTTAATAAATGCATCCTTTATCAATTTTTTCTTACTTATTTTTTACAGGATTAAATGTGTGTACAAAGTATGTCCCCCTCTCAAAGGACCATTTACAAAACCTTGATGCTTTTAAAATTTCAAAAATCACAATTTTAAAACTATAGCTTTTTTGTAACAGGACTTTACCAATGCTGATGGACCAGCAGACAAAGACCAGTGAAGGACCAGCCTCCTTTCCACGCTCTCTCTCTCTCTCTCTCGCTCTCCATCCTTCCCTAGCAGCTACCCCTCAGGAACCACATTCAGCAGTATTGCACATTAAGCATGGAGGACAATTGTTCTGAGAGAGGGGGGGGGGTGTGACAGGATTAGAGAAAAGAAAAAAAATTAACAGAATCATGCAAACAGCAAAGCCCATGAAGGCCTGACTCTCCTCTATGAAGACCATCTTCTAAAAAGCTAGGAAATCTTGTACGTTATGAGACATCCCAACATGACCCTGACGCAAGGCAGCTACCACTCATCAACAAACCCCCCCACCCCACCCCACGACTGCCCGACACAGGCCGCGGTCTCTTCCAATGACCTGAGAATGGGGCAGAGGGATGAACTCAAAGCTGGATTTAATTCACACCATGTTAAGGATGAGCAAAATAGCTCTCTTGATTGCTCTAGTATAACATTCCTAGAGGCATAAATTCTATTTCTACAACATGCAGACAAATATTCTAAAAGTGCTTTACAGCTTTTTCTCAAGCTCAAAGTAAACGTTTGTTTTTGAGGGGCACTTAAATTGTACAAACTTGATAAAGACAAAATAAAAGTGTATTTCAGAGAATTTTGGAATATGATTGCTTGCTCTGTGTTGCTTCAGATTTTAGGTGACTAAAGATAATTTGGCACCATTTTAGTTAGCTTTGGGTCTGTTAAAAATCATCAACCAAAAATAATCAGAAGACTCAGAGAAACAGTCCAAACCTGATATAAAGACAGAAAATACAATTTGCCTCAAGACTACATATAATGATTAACATGTTAAGAAATAACCTATTGAATATCAACAAGATATCATCTCTTTAAGAGAGACTGGGCAATGTTACATGAAACATGAAAAAAAATATCCCAGACATATTTACCAATATACTCTCATATGTAATAGTGTCAACACATTCTACAATATAGTTGTGAAATACAGAGCAGGCCTGTTTCCAGGTTAAAAGGCCAAACCTCTAGTGTACATTCTCTTCCCCTCTATTATCCCTACACAACATCAGAAACAGGGCTGACCGCGGAAGGAGGGTAAACTAATCAACTCTGCTTAATAGGCAAAACAGCATTAAAATACACATGGTACCAGAGTTACTGTGATTTGAGAAAAGAGGGGAAAATGAAAAGAAGAAAACTACACACACCATTAAAAGCAGATGTAAGAGATTTGGGGTGTAATTCAGACATTTAAAATATGGCTAAAATAAGGGCAGCATAGAACAAATATGGTTACGCTGAATAAACTGGAGAAGACTGGCACAGGAGATCTGGCTCAAATGGTGCATACATGGGTGACATTTAAATAAATTTATCTTACAAATTTGTCACAATTTCAGAGTTAGCCTGGTTCAGAAGCATTTGAATATAATGGAGGAAGAGTGTCAAGTCTGCAGGCTGCCAGACATACCTAATACGAGTACTACTCACAAACCAAATGAACAACTGAACCCCACCCACCCCCCAAAATTAGGGAAAAAAAAAAAAAAAAAATTATATATATATATATATATATATATATATATATATATATATAAAGAAAATCAACCATCCCCATGAAAGCTCAACACACGTCTGGCATGCCCACAAGGACCACTTTCAATCCAATATGAAAACACACACCACTGGACATAAAAACATGTCCGATATTTAGACATTAGACAACATTCGTTCTTCGCGCCACAAAAGGAAGCACAAATAAACAAACAAACAAAACAAAAAACAATTAAGAAAACGAGTGTTTGCTTGTATGCAAAAAAAAAAAAAAGTTCAGCATATAAAGACAACATAAATCAAATACATTTGATTGGTCTTGATTTGAGGAGCAGCTAATAGAGCCTGATCCTGTATGGACATGCGTGAGCCGGTGGTGACTGATGGCGCCTTCTTTGGAATACAATATCAGAGAGACCTATATACAAAGAGCAACATTCAAACTGTGTGATTGGGCCAACATTAAACAGCCTCTGGGGCCCAAGGTTAGGGCCATTAAGGCCATAGACCAATACCAGCAGGATGCAGGAATGAGAAAGTGGGACAGATCTTGAGGAGGGGCTGCACGCACGCACGCGCACACACACACGCGCACACACACACACACACACACACACACACACACACACACACACACACACACACACATGCAGCAGCATCTAGCACTCTTTATATCTTTTGTTTCATTGCTGTACTGCTCAGTTACTTGTACATGGTAACAAAGTGCTTTCATGCATGAGATATAATTGCTTTTGGAAGGAAGAGATTGCGCTAGGAGATAAAAGGAATGCTTTTTTGAGAAAAAAAGCAAAAAAGAAATAGCACAACAATCAAGCGAAACACGTCTTTCAAGGGCCTAAACTGGGGATCAACTAGTGATGTCTGATCAGGCGTTATTCTGGCAGCCATGACAGCAGACACATTCTCTCTGTGAACATACCTAGTTCACCTGCATTGGGGATTGTCAAAGGAAATCGCTCCTGCATGACACTGAGGGGCAGAATTAAGTGCTTTCTGTTGTAAAACTGCAGTACTGAACAGCTGGTTCTGAACATCTTCGCACTCTACAATGTACTGTAATCGTTTCCTCAATAACATTCAGTATTACATTGCGTGGTCAGTGTAGTGGGCATCCGAGATGATCATTTCTGAGATCCAAAAGTCTAATCTTCTTCAGATCCTAATGCTTTACTTAATTTTGATCTTATTCACAGTTTATTAAAGCTTTTTTTTCCTTTTACAACTATAAAAAAATTACTTTCACATAAATCTATGGTACATGAAAATAAAATGTGGGTCTATACTGTATATAGATTGTACACGTGTATATATTTACAGATGTAGCTATGTGTACAACAGTTTAGACCATGACAGCTCAATTGTCAAAGTGCCCCTTCTGTTTAGCTAGTTGGAGGACAGGGGCATATAAATATTCTGAGATCTTATGGCTGCTTGGTGGAAAAGTGACTCACACCTTCCTGTGAATAAACAGTGCAGCACGCTGGAACAGTTCAAGCTCCATCACAACAGACCACAGACGTGTCTGTAGGTCACAGCACAGACTGCTCTTATTTTTATTTATTCATGTTTTTAAGTGCCTTAAATCCTTCTCCTATACACCCCCCCCCCCACATGGAGATGTTAGTGTGCACTACAGCATTAAGAGTCCCGCATGTCATCTGCCATCAAAGTTCATTAACCGGCTGACGTCCTGTTAAGTTCCAGCTTGGTTTCACCGGGTGGTCGCAGGAGATGGAGGCAGATTCTAGCTCCTCGGGTTGGACCGGAGTAGCTAGTGTGACCCGTCCTGCCAGTCTGAACCACTTCCTCCTCAAGCTGTTCCTGGGACTCGTGGGACTGGTTCCCCAAGGCTTTCCTCCCCATGCCCCCGGTGGACTCAACCCTGTTCAATCACCAAACCTCTGCTGCTGGTGGCTGGGAACTGAGGAGCTCAGCTGCGCACACACACGTGACATTAATGAGGCCAGACACTTTCTCTTTGCTTTACCCAGAATGGAGACCACCCCCCTCCCCCAAACGCTGAAGCCGAAACTCGTCTTCATCTTGCTGCATCAGAGGCGAAACGGACCATGCTCCATTAACAAGATCCACACATCCTCCATATGTTTGCACTGCAAGTCCCTCTAAGTACATACTTTAACAATACTGTCAGACTGTGAGCTGCCATTGATTTGAACCCACCCAAAGTCTCGGAGGTCTCTCAAAACAAACCATGTACGCGTCTCCAGAATGACAATAAGAGGACTTCTCCAAATCAGTCAATCTAAGGAGCTCCCTCACGTGGGACTCTGGCGCAGCTGTCCCAGAAACTTGTACGCCATCACGTCCATTTAACGCTCCTACATCTGTTTAGCCCTTGTTAATCTTGCACAAAGGTTTGAGCTCCTTTGTAAGGTGCAGCTCTCCATTTCAATCCTGAAACATTCAGAGATGGGGTGAGAACACTCCTCAGCAGATGACGGGAATCCCGTCGGTGTTGAAGATCATCCCAGTGGTGGGCTCATAGGTCCCGGCCAGGTAGTACAGGTCCTCACTGTCCTGGTACTTCTTGGTTTTAATCATCTGTTCATACTGCTCTAGACTGACCACCAAACACTTGTGAGAAATGGTCTGAACATCGTTCTCGTCTATGTGAGAGGACTGGTACAAGGCCCGCTGCAAAGACGAACGCACGTTAGAGATCCACAGGTACAAAGCGGGTGTCTACACTCATTTGCATAGATATTGTGTTTATGTTGAGATGTACAGTACCAATCAAAAGTTTGGACACACCTACGCTTATTTTTTTTATTTTAAAAAAGGGAAGGTATCAAATCCAATTCAATAACATGTTATGTTCCGATAAATAGCAGATTTGAAATAGTTTGGAGTAACTGTCCTATACTGTGGCGGCAGCTTTACAAGCATGTTCAGCGAGGTGCGTCTAAAGTTTTGACAGGTACTGCATGTCTACACACCTCCATGAAATCCTTCCGCTGGTTGGAGGCCTGTAAAACAGCAGGAAGACTACTTCCAGACATCTGATCCCAGTTCTGTAGAGATAAAACGGATAAGCATTGAAATGACAAGCAGATTTTCAAAAAAAAAAAAATCCACATAAACTAAGCAAAAATACACCAGTTTCAGGTATATTCAAATACATAAACAATGAGAATGAACCTTTTTGTCATGAAGTTTCTTTCCTGGATTGGTTTCCTCAGGATGGTAGAACCATTTGACACGGACCACCATGTTGTTGCCCCAGGACTCCCACATGCTCTGAATGTGACCAATGAATGGTAGATTGGGCCGTCCGGCAGACAGGAAAACGGCACAGTCTCCAATGCGAATGGTTTCCTTCCCACGCACGATAGCCTTGTAGAAGAGCTTTTTGGCCTTGCCCTTCATTCCCCGTCTCTGCAACGGAGAAAAGGAAAAGAAAGAACGCTTAACTTAAACAGTTCAAGAGTACAGAAACGAAGCTAAGAACGCAGCTGCACATAAACGGCAGTACTATCAGTAAGGAGAAGGTAGATTCTCCTTCTTTAAATGTTAATGTTCTAAGGAACATGCATTAAAAACGATCATCAAATCAGACTGTGTCACCTGAGTAGGTTTCCCAAACCACTTCCACAGCTGTCTGGCTGGAAGGAAGGCAGAGATCTTGGGTCTGTTCTCCACTGAGGGCAGCCTCTGCCTCTTGGCCAGCTCTTTCGTGGTGGGTAAGTGGACACCCTCTCTTTTAGGACGGCCCACGCTCTTCTTTACCTTCTGTTGCCGTTTGGGAGAAGCCTGCCGTTTCTGGGCCTTGGGACTGGTGGCTGCGGGCTCAGACTTCACCTTAGTCTTCTCCTCTGTGTCCTCTTCCTCGTCCTGTGCAGAAGCCTCTTCTTGAGGGGAGCGGTCTTGAGGCACAGCGGGAACCTCCTCGTCCGAGCTGCAAGATGACTCTTCCTCGCTGGTTGTGGAGGAAGAGGAGGAAGACGAGGATGAAGAATTGAATCCGGCAGATGAGGAAGAGCTGCTGGTGGAGGAGCTGGAGGTGGTGGGGCTGGAAGCGCGGGAACTGGTGGAGCTGCTGTCTTGTTTGGTCTTCTTCTCCGTCGAGGTCCTCCTCTCCTCTTCTCCCTCAGACTCTGAGCTGCAGCTACTGCTGCTGCTGCCTGACTGACCTTCCTCTTCCTCCTCCTCCTCTTCATCCTTCTCCTTCTTCTCCCCAGAGTTCTTCACCTTCGCCGGACGGTTACTGTCGCCGCCCTGCTTGTGGATGTTGTAGGCAGCCGGGTTGTCCGTGCTCTCTCCCTCAGCCTTGGGCTTGCTCTTCAGCCTCCGTGTTTTGTCCACCGGGGCGGAGGCGTAGCTCACTCCCAGTACAGCCTTGTTCTCCCTTTTCGCAGAGTTCTGGCCTTCCATCATCATCAGGGCTTTGGTCTTCTTGGTTTTGGGGGACATCACCCCCTCGTGGTCTAGCTTGATGAGGATCTCCGTCTGAGGTTGCTTGCGCTGACCTTTCACCCCAAACCCCGCTCCCTCCTCTTCGCTCTTCCGCGCTCGTTTGACCGGCTGCGCCTTGCCGCTCTCACCGCCGGACACGAAGGAAGTCAGCGACGTGGAGGGGTCGTTGTAGAGGTCCACAGACAGAACCTTTCCGTAAAGAGCAGACGAAAAGGCAGACTGAGCCTGTGAGCGCGCTTTAGCAGCAGGCTTGGCCACTGTGGTCTTCTTCTTGCCTTCGCTGGGCATAGGGATGGAGGAGCCAGTGGCGGCAGCTGACTGGTTCTTTCTGCCTGGCCTTGGGCAGTTCTTCTGGGCAGACAGGGGCCTCTCCACCTGGGAAGGGACTGATGCATCAGGCCTTTCATGCTCCTTTGGAGACACTTCAGGTTCTGGAAAGCAGAAGAGAGGGGAGGGGTTTAATATGCTCGAGCCCCACACTGACCTACATGGGATGCAGTGGGGCTAAAAGCTGGCCCTGTTCTGCCAGGGAGCTTTCGATTCCTCTTGCTACAAGGAAATGATTTACTATCCATGAAACCACCAACTGCACCCCGTTTTTACTTTGCTCAATCACAGACTCTGCCATTTCATTAATTCCAGCACTGCCGGTTCAATATTCTTTTCATTAGAAGCAAGTGAGCATCTAAACACATGCAGGTTTGATGTTGACAGTACGAGTGCGTTTCGAGGAAGGTGGAAAAATCACCAGGGGTGGCTGTGCTTTTCTTCCCTCTGCCCCGGTTCTTAGGGGCAGGACCCAGGGGGCTTTTGGGCTCTTTATTCTCAGAAGTATCCTTGCTGCATTTCCTGTTCCGCCGTTTGGTGCACACCACCAGGAGGGCGGGGGACGGCTCCGCACCTGTGCACAAACCCGCACTTCACTCCACAGCACCAAAATATGGCAACATCAACACACAAACACTCCGTTTCCTTTCGGTTCCAAAAGGCATAGCAGCTTTGCATTTTACTTGTTCCGTTTTCGTTTACTTGTCAGAGCATGTGTTTGTTTTTTCCTCCGGACTCTTAATATTTAATGAACGCTCTTAAAGGGCTACGCATGAGCATAAACATGACAAGTTGATCAACTAGCCCCAGCAGGCGACCTAAGGGAAAAAACACACACTCCTTCACCAAATCCATCATCGCACCTCAAGAGTGAAAGCAAACAAATCAATCAGCAGCTGCCTGGACTTCTTCTCAACCGGCGTGTTCAGGCGTGGGCCAGAAGAGGCGGAGCAAGAGACTCACACTGAATCTTGTAGTCTGGTGGGAGGAGCCTAATATGCGAAAGCGGGATCCGTCCCGTGTCTCCATCGTCGAACTCCACAGTGATCAAGTCGTCCACCTCATCAGTGTCGGGGCTCCCTGTAACCGTGGAACAGGGATTCAGACTGAGGCACAGGGACTCATATCACCTGGATTTACAGAGCAGGGTGGCTCCCCCACCTGGGCACCACACGCAAAAAGTCGTCGAGCAGGACGAGAAAAAGCAAAACAACCCAGCCGATTTCTCTGGCGCATCTCGGGGCCACCGCGGTACACACAAGGCCCCTGTTCTCTGCGCTGACAGTGGCCACGGCCCCTTTAAGAGTTTTTTTGACAAGCCTCCAGCTCGCTCCTGCCTTACTGGGAGGCAAAATAAATAACAGTCGGAGCAGAGGGCTGCATTAAACTAACCACACCACCCCTCACTTCCTCCGCCCGCACCACCCAGGCCCCAGCACCGCCCAGCCTCCGCCAGCAGGCCTGCTGCCCTTGGCCAATCAAAGAAAATTTAACAAAACCCTGCCCTGAAAAGGTTACCTGTAAAAATGATTATTTATTATTGATTTTTATTAATTGTATTTATTTATTTGGCATCTGACAAAGGCTGACTGAGGCAGACTGAGTGTCTGCACGACGAGGTGGTGGACACAGTGTTACTGTAGTGGGGGTCATACCTCTGACGACAGTACCAGGGTAGAGGCAGCGGTACTGTTGGCTCCAATAAGCTGCAATCCTCGTGCCCTGGGGCAGATACCGTAGAGAGGGGGGCTTCACGTCGATGATCTGCAGGACAGGGTCAACAAGAAACATTCAGCGAACGCTCACCTCGTGTGTTAACCTGCTTCTGTCAGTTAATCTAACTGCCGTCTGTTCTAATTCTCAGCCAAATTACATATACATCACTTTCTGGCAACACGACATTCCTCCTTTGTATATAATCCATCTGAGAGTGTGGCATGGCCAAGGATGATTCTGGCTGTGTTTCTGTGTCCTGCGGCTCTTTGGAAAGGGGGGGGGGTGTGTGTGTGTGTGTGTGTGTGTGTGTGTGTGTGCAGGAGCAGAGAGCCTTTCTGCCTAAACCAGCAGTCAGAATTAGGGGGATGAAACATGCCCTTAGAGTAGCAGGAGAGCAAGGAGCTACAGAAGCCCTGTGTTGGAGCGTGTTAGCGGGGGACGGGAGTCCCGCCCCGGCCATGCCACCGTGCGCTGGCGTGCGTGCGAGCGTCTCATTAGCTGAGGAGGCCGTGCGCTACTGACCGCTTCCTGCAGAAGCTGCTCCAGGCAGTAGATATGAGGACGGTTCCCCCGCTCACCCTCAACCACCACGCTGTATCTGCAAGACAGGATGCGCTGTCATTAGCACCTCAGCCGAGCCACTCGGCTCGACAGGCGAGAATCAGACGAGTGACCTGCTCCGATGACACGGTACACACTAAACAAAGACCCCTACAGGGCATTCGGCTGTAAGTACTGTACACATCAGGAAAGTTTAGAAACTCATGTGTAAGCGCCACACACACACACACACACACACACACACACAAACGCAGGCACAAGCACATTGTAAAAATAGCGCAAATAAGAACGGCCACATATCCCGATGGACTGCAAAATATTAACGCCACAGTATACAAGAACAAAAATAAAACCAAATGACACAACCAGGCCGCATGTGTAGGTTGCTAGAGTGGGGGTTATGCCCAAGAGTGCTGTGCAGGACACCAGGGGCGGCCCGGATGGCCCGGGCTGCAGCTCTGCTCGGGTGGGACTCGGTTACAGGACCCTTCCCCTCCTACGTCCTGCTGCCCTGAACATACAGCGATGCTTTTAAGAACCGTTGCCTGCCATGTTCATCCTGTCCATGGTGGAGGGATTTTGACCCTTGATTTGATCTACAAACACTGCCAGACTGAGCCACTGTGTGGGAATGTGATGGGTCTAAAGTTCAGCTTTGGTTTATATAAAATAAACACGAGAGAGAACGAGAGAGAGTTTCCAGAGAAACAGGACGTTTTGGACAGAGGTCCTTCATCAGCTGTACAAGCAAAGTGCTCTCATGTACAGGTACAGTGTAGCCTGCTGTATTTGTATAGCGCATTTAAAAACAACCATGGCTGACCAAAGTACTTTACATTCACTTACATAAATACATACTGAAACGCATGAGCATAAGGTCAACATTCAATTTAAAGGGAAATAAATGTTTAAAGTAAAACAGCAAAAGCCAACATGCCCAGCTTGTCTAGGTGTGAAAAGGTGTGTTTTTAACCGATTTCCCAGTGAGATGATCTAATGGGCAGAGGTTCCTCATTCCAAAGTGGCACAGCAACCAGGGAGGAGACAGAGTCTTCCTCCACCATCAGGCAGGATGGAGGAGCTGACGGGGGCACCAGCTCTGAAGCCGTAGGAGACCAGACTGTGGCGTCTGGTCACCATGAACAAAATGAACGCATGATATCTGTTTAGAGGTCTTTAGAGGAGACCAAGAACTAATTTAGCTATTTAGCTGGAAGAAGCGTGATTTCACAATGGTACCAATTTGCCCATCAAATTCCAGTGAACTGTGCAAAATAAAGCACCGACTTGAGAGATGCGAGATGTGAGAACGGTGCTAGCCTGTTTCTGTGGCAGGTGATTGAAATAAGATCTCCATTTTGTCGTCATGAAGCACGCACATGCACACCTCCACCATGTTTTTAGTAGTTCTCAGTATTATGTATATAACAATGGAATATTTCTGGATCGTGCATATGCTTGAATGTACGAGTCTTTGAGGTGCAAGCCAACAGTCTGTAGAGAAAGCGGTGAAAATGTGTCCTCTAAGCCAGTTTGGGGGGGGGGGGGGGGGGCATTGTAACCTCTGCTGCTAACTCCCTACCTCCCCACAATGCTCAGACGTTTGACCTCTTCTCATCTGAATGCATGAGGGTAGTCACAGCTGCAGGACGGATGTGTCAGGCACGTCTGTGAGTGAGTGGCAGTCCCATTACTGAGACACAGGCCAGCGAGGTGATCTGGGGCTCCCTCCTCCCCAAACACACACACACACACACACACACACACACACACACACACACACACACACCAGACTCTCCTGAGACTCGGCCTGTACTCTGTGCATGTGTGTTGGGGGCAGGGGGGTTGCTGCTAGGAAGAGTGGATTGCTTGTGTCCTGAGGCCTTGGTTAAATTTACCCCAGCTGCTCCCTGGAGGGAGACCATGTGAAGACATTCGGGATACTAGCAGGTCAAGCACGGACTCCCCGGCGCTGTACACAAGGACGACTGGGAGAGGTTAAAGGACGGTGGGCAATTATACTAGCAGGTCAAGCACGGACTCCCCGGCGCTGTACACAAGGACGACTGGGAGAGGTTAAAGGACGGTGGGCAATTGGGCTTCACAATTCAAACAATCATAGATGTGAAAAGAAAAAATTATTAAGGGGGTATGATGGTAAGAAAGCATTAAATTATTTAACTACATAAAATATTTTAGTGCATATATTTGTTTACCTTCAAAACAAAAAATGTACCTATTTATACATTTTGCATTAATCTGATTAGACAAACATCTAATTTTAATGTGAACAAGTTGATCAGTATTGGAGAAAAACTAGAAGCTACATGTTTGGCTCGAAAATGCTATTTGCAGTTAAAAATTTTCCAAAAATCTAAAAATCCTTGATGACTGAAACCTGGAAACTGGAACTAATTTTCTTCAAAAGGCGATAATTTCTGTTTCATTCATTGACCCAGAGCTTGAAGCCTTGGCACATAAATAAACAATGAGAAGCCACTGGAGGATGGTGAGAACGCTTCAAACTATTTTCCTATTACCCATAAATAATGAGGCAGAGCCATTAGCTCCAGTCTTCACTGCCTTTAACAGCACGACCTGGTGAAAGCACAGCCCTTTCCTCCAGAGTCCTAAATCAACATCTACCACAAAGAGAAAATTCTGCTTTCCCCTCATTCATAATTGTGAACGTCCTTGGAAGAGACACAACAGTCAGGTCTTCTTCTGAATTGCAAAATTACACTCGGCCCCCTTTTACTGACAATTTTGCACTCTTGGAAAGCAGGAGAATGTGTTATGCTCAAATGCAATATTGGTACTGTTTAAAGCATTTTGAGAACAACCCTATAATACACAAAAAGCACACTAACACAGTCCCCCCCACCCCCACAAGAGGAGATTTCTTAACCCATCACCCCAGTGGACAGTGTTTTAAACCCAGTGGGAAACTGAAATGGATCACCCCCCTTGCTTAAATAGAGTGCAGGAATATTAATCACAGGAACTAACATTTCACCAAGATCTGGTAAACACACACACCCCTATTGGTAATAACATTTGTTTAACATTTGGATACTGCAGCAAGTCCATCCCCAGCAGCTCAACACAGGTAAAAAGCGTGTGTGTGTGTCTGTGTGTGCATATGGGTCCATTTATACACACCTTAACACAGGCTAAGGGTGACGAAGAACGACACGACAGACCAAAGTGCTGCCGTCTGTCGCCATCCGACGGGTCACGAACGGAGGATCTGGATGCGATCGAGGTGTCGTAGAGCACTCGCGGCTAGAGCGCATGGAGGGGGGGGGGGGGGGGGGGGTTTATTCCCGGGAGCAACACCTCCATCTCTCTCGCCTGTGCTACACCAGGATATTAATTCTCCACACAACCAGTTCTCACTGTAGTACTAACCATGCTCCCAGGCTGGCGAATCAAACCCAGACTCTCACAAAGGCACCTTCCCCAGAAGGGAGGGCCCAGACTCTCACAAAGGCACCTTCCCCAGAAGGGAGGGGGTATTTTTAGCACAGTGCATGCACACACACATACAGAGAGAGAAACATGACTGACACCTCATTTATCTTAAACACCCAATGACTCAAATGAGAAATCAAATGTTTTAAACCACTCGGTCATATGCCATTCATTACACTGCAGAAACATATAGACCTAGGTGTACTTCCATGTAAGAATGTCACCTGACTCGGTACTGAGAGAATGATGTGGATGGAGTTGCAGACCACTCCACCATCACAGTATAGGAGCTGTAACATTCTAACTTGGACTCAGTTAGTTGACATCAAACCAATAAATAAATAAATGGGGAAATTCAGAATTGCCACAAGCTCATTTTGACTAAATATATATTTTTTTAGTTTGAACATTGTGACCTAAATGTTTATTGACTTAATTCACAAAATGGCTCCATCAATCACAGGACTGCCAGATTTCATCAGGCTGCCAGTACCATGATCAAACAGAGCAATCTATTGCATATCTAAACGCTCCACACACACTTGTCCTGTTTAAAAGGGTTATGAATTGGGCACAGTTTATGCCTTCTTGATTAACAGACGTGTTTTAGCACGCCTACAAAATATAATGCCATACAAAGTCTTTTTTTTTGGTGATCGCCTGGTTGTTCTTACATGGTTGACGAGTTCTTTACAGCAGAGAGCGTAGTGGGACAGAGAGAACAGACCTTATGACCTAAGCCTCAAAATAATGTGAATGCACTTCCCCTATTCAAGCACATTAAACCTGCACACTGGACAAACACATGCAGACTTATTTTAAAAGTGAGCAGGAAATGTGACCGCACCATCCAAAAGTTTCAGCACTCCGTTCAAGTCAGCATCATCAAGCTAGAGTACGACAATGAGAAACTCGGACCAACATCTAAACTAGTCCGACAGCAGCACTAGCACCTCAGAGGAGCCGCAGGAACCCAGCACCCTAATGAACGCACAATGGGAGAGTGTGATGTGTCATGGAGCAGGAGCTCAGGCCCCATTAAAGCTCTCACCAGCAGATGCTTCAATAATCACACTCCATTTTAGTCTCCAAATGTTATCAGACAACATGGAAGCACCTTGGAACAGTCGGTTGCTCTGCAAGAGGCCGCGTCTCGCTTAGCCATGTAGATCAGACACCATTAGAGTCACACACACACACACACACACACACACACACACACACACACACACACACACGTTCAAGAAATGAACACATTCCTCATCGCACTCCTCCGCCCATGTGATAGCGCCTACAAATGGACCCCCCGATATCATTATTCATGACCCCAATGCATAGTACAGGACTCGTGTGAATGGTACTCAAACCATTGAACGTTCAAATAATGAATGTTATTCTCTCTTCATCCCAACTCCTCTTCCTCATTTTATGAGGTGTGTGTGTGTGGGCGGGGGTCCTTACATGTCCGGTGAGTGGACAGTGTTGACGTGGCCAGCGTAGAGCAGCTTGTCGTCCATGGGGATGAGCACGCGGAGTCCGTCCTGCAGTTCGTCCTTGTCTAGCGCGCAGTTTCGCGGAGCTGCATGAACACAGAGACGTAGAGGGGAGTGAGCTGGGACACGTCCACACCGTCCCGATGACGGGCCGCTCCCGGCAGCGCCATCCCAGCGGAGGGCTGTCCGTCTCCAGGTGCAACACCACTCATCCACACACATTACCATACCAACGCAATCAAGGCAAATCAACTGTCAGACTTAATGCTGGATTAAGGCGAGTGAGGGCGTGAAATGACATCCGCCTGCCGCCACTGGGAGCCGTTCGCTTCTTAACGACTGGCGTGGGCAGGAAAGGGAGGGGTTGATTTAGTCATAAAATGGCAATTAAAAAACAGGAGAGGACTGATGAGAAGACCTCACCAGCTTTGCTGACAGAATGTGTGTGTGTGAACAAGGCCAGGAGTGTGTGTGTGGCGCGCGTGCGTGTGTGTGTGTGTGTGTGTTCACCAGGCGTGCAGGGTCTCTCAGGCTGAGCGCTGGGAGGGGGGTTCTCATCTTCGGAGAAGCTGCTGTCTTGGTTGGGCTCGAAGTCTTCATCCGCTGCCATGCTCTCCATCAGCTTGCTGACAGCACCACCCTTCCCTCGAGCCTGCTGCAAGAGACGAGCACACGGCCCATGAGGCATCGCGCACCTCCACGCCGCCCAAAACGCCCGTTCCGCCGCCGGGAGCCGCGCCATTGGCCACCGAGAGTTTGTTCGGTAGAACCCATTTAGATGAGTGACTGGTTCAACATGCCAGATGCAGAATCTTCCATTTCAAAATGCCAACGCGTGCGGGGGAGGAAGGCGCCTCTGCTCATCGTCTTACAACATGTGAGCGGCGTGTAAAGCCCTGAAGAGTGGCTGCATTAGAACAACACAGCACAGATTCCTCACGTGCAGGAAAGTAAATAAATGACTGCAGAAACAGGTAAACAAGGAACTCTGGCGGGAGAACTCTGACTCTCCGCTCCCACTCCAATTAGACTGGCTGCACTCTCCTAGAGCTCGTGCAGTGGGGTTTCGGAGGAGGCCCGCACAGCACGGGACCCGGGGTCCCGCTCACCAGGACCGGCTCATTCAAATGCACGGCTTTACCCAGCGGGCCACGGGAAGGCCTTCAGCCTGCCGGGTGAAATTATTCTAATCCCCTTCACTTCGCTCCTCGTGGGACCAAGTCGCACTCAGCAGCCGCTCGCCACCCGCCCCCCAGAGAGCCACACCAAACGGCCACTCCTCACGCCTCCCCATCGTTCAAATATTTATCATCTGGCCTCTTGTCTTTGCCCTGTAAAAAATTATCACTAATGCTGCATGAATCATATATTTTATGAGCTAATGCATCAAGGCCAGTTGCATTATGAGATTTCAGAATTTAATGTTGCGGTGAGTGGGGTGTGAGTCCAGCACGAGGAGGAAAAGCAGGGAGCCCATCATCGTTAGCATGTTATTAGCGGTGTGGACAGTAGAAGGAAGAGCGTACCTCTCTGGCTTTGGGCTTGACCTTGCTCTTGCGATCTGGGCTGCCAGGGGGCGCTGTGCTGCTCTCCGAGGGAGCGCTGGAGAGTTGAGGTGGGGGCAGACGGAGGGGGCTCTCCTTCAACCGCCTCTTCTGCAACCACGACACCCGAGAGACAGACCATGAGCGGGCACAGGCACGCAGGCAAACGTGGACGCACAAACACACGCTCGGGTTGTACACAAACACACGTTCACACAGCTAATGGCCTCGTAGAAAGGTACGACAAGACACAGGCAGAGTTATCTCCTCCCATTACAAAGCATCTGATGGGAAATAAACATTAACGGGCCACCCTGTTCACAGCTCTATAAACAGGCTGAGGGGGGGGGGTAGGCGACTACTGGTAATTGCAGCCTGGTGAACATTCGTTCCCAACGACACATTTAAAGCAGGTTGTGGAAACCTGATGCCATGCAGCACTCCTGATTTGCACCTTCACCAGACCCCCCCCCCCCCCCCAAACATCACACACCCCTTCACCAGACCCCCCCAAACATCACACACCCCTTAACCAGACCCCCCCCAAACATCACATACCCCTTAACCAGACCCCCCCCCAAACATCACATACCCCTTAACCAGACCCCCCCAAACATCACACGCCCCTTAATCAGACCCCCCCCAAACATCACCCGCCCCCCCCAAACATCACACACCCCTTCACCAGACCCCCCCAAACATCACACACCCCTTCACCAGACCCCCCCAAACATCACACACCCCTTCACCAGACCCCCCCCAAACATCACACACCCCTTCACCAGACCCCCCCAAACATCACACACCCCTTCACCAGACCCCCCCCAAACATCACACACCCCTTCACCAGACCCCCCCCAAACATCACACACCCCTTCACCAGACCCCCCCCAAACATCACACACCCCTTAATCAGACCCCCCCAAACATCACACACCCCTTAACCAGACCCCCCCAAACATCACACACCCCTTAACCAGACCCCCCCCAAACACCACACACCCCTTAACCAGACCCCCCCCAAACACCACACACCCCTTAACCAGACCCCCCCCAAACACCACACACCCCTTAACCAGACCCCCCCCAAACACCACACACCCCTTAACCAGACCCCCCCCAAACACCACACACCCCTTAACCAGACCCCCCCCAAACACCACACACCCCTTAACCAGACCCCCCCCAAACACCACACACCCCTTAACCAGACCCCCCCCAAACACCACACACCCCTTAACCAGACCCCCCCCAAACACCACACACCCCTTAACCAGACCCCCCCCAAACACCACACACCCCTTAACCAGACCCCCCCCCCCAAACACCACACACCCCTTAACCAGACCCCCCCCAAACACCACACACCCCTTAACCAGACCCCCCCCCAAACACCACACACCCCTTAACCAGACCCCCCCCAAACACCACACACCCCTTAACCAGACCCCCCCAAACATCACCCCCCCCCCAAACATCACACACCCCTTAACCAGACTCTCCCTCCAACATCACACACCCCTTAACCAGACCCCCCCCCAAACACCACACACCCCTTAACCAGACCCCCCCCAAACACCACACACCCCTTAACCAGACCCCCCCCCAAACACCACACACCCCTTAACCAGACCCCCCCCAAACACCACACACCCCTTAACCAGACCCCCCCAAACACCACACACCCCTTAACCAGACCCCCCCCAAACACCACACACCCCTTAACCAGACCCCCCCCCAAACACCACACACCCCTTAACCAGACCCCCCCCAAACACCACACACCCCTTAACCAGACCCCCCCAAACATCACCCCCCCCCCCCAAACACCACACACCCCTTCACCAGACTCTCCCTCCAACATCACACACCTTCACAAGGGCTTTGGCCTCCCTGACGCTGGGCAGCCCCTTGGATCCCTGTGGAGGGGTCTTGGCGCGGCGTGGTGTTTTGGGCATGGTAGGCTTGGAGGGGGAGAGGGGCGTGGCCTTGGAGGGTGAGAGGGGCGTGGCCTTGGAGGGTGAGAGGGGCGTGGCCTGCGCAGCGTCGTGGAGGAAGATGCGCTCACTCCTGCGGCGGGTCCAGCGCTCCTCATCGCTGCCGTCAGGCGGGAAGTCCAGGCCGGCCTCCGCTTGGGGCTTGGGCGGCTTGGGCTTACGGCCGCGCTTGCTGGGGCCGGTGTCTTCTCGCTGCACGCTGGCCGGGGGCAGCAGGGGGAGCTCTGGAGCTGAACGCTTGCCGTGCAGGAGTGACGGGAACTTGCGGATCTTGACGTCGCTCTCAGAGTCGGAGAACTCAAACTCCACGCCTTTAGACGAGAGGACACAAGTCAGCACTAGCAACATTCCCAACTCAAAAACAATCACACACACATACCGTGCACTAATGTGATGTGATTCAACCAAAATGTACTCTGGGAGACCTCTGGGGCATGCAGACACTGGAAGGATGTAGGTTAGGGAGATCATGTTATTTGGCTGCCAAGATGGGGAGTGGAGGCGGGGTTAATGAGAGGGGAGGAGCTCTTTGCTGTAAGGCCTTCAATAGACACCAGTGTCTCCCAGCATCACAACTCCCAGTAACATTTCATCATCACAGAAGTGTCAGGGTTAGTGTGTTGGTGAGCACAGGGAAGAAACGGCACACACACACACAGAAAAGATAATGGCTCTCCGGTCTGCAGGTGGGACAAAACTGATGTGTCCACATTCAATAACACCCCTACTGAGTGAGTGCTTCAAGCACAATGTGCTTCACTCACACACACACACACACACACACACACACACACACACACACACACACACACACACACACACACACACAGCATCACTTTGTTACTGGGGTATTACTGTCCCACGGGGTGGATCTCCTGTTCAGGAGGAGATCACGTGTATGGAACAGGAGTTGAATGTGGGAGGCACGTGTACACAGCGGCGCACGCGGGGAGATCTCACCCAGGAGATTCCGCCTCTCCTCCTTCTTCCTGGCCTTCTGCTTGGCCTCCAGCTGCACCAGGGAGAGAGGGGTGGCGGTGACCGGGCTGGGGATGGCGCTGGCTGCAAAGCGAGCCAGGAGACCAAGGCCGCTCTCCTCCAGCGAGGAGGAGCACAGGCCGTCGCTTTCGTCCAGCTCTGGCAGCTCCTCCTCATCATCATCATCCTCCTCCTCCTCCTCCTCCTCCTCATAATCGTCCCTCTCGGAGATGTACTCTGCGACGAAAGGAGAAACGTTTAAAGCAGTCTGTCAAAACATTCAAAGCCTCCTCACATGGACTGAAGTGAACTTTTAGAGCGCGTCAAGACCGACTCAGACCGACAATTCACAAGATCTTGGGAAGTTGGGCGGTTCGAAAAAGGTGAATGGGGCCATTTGCAAAATGTGGCACGACAAAAGGTGTTTTCACAGCGCTCTCAAAATGGCTGCATCTTGCACGGGCCACAAAGCCATCTGGAAGATGTGCGTGCTGGTGAATACCGAATCACCGTCATTCATCCATCACTCCGTCTGTGCCTCAGAGCACTTCCTGTGACTTAACACTACAGTTAACGCGTTCCTCATTAGCCACTGTAATCTAGCACCACCGCGTCCAACACGGGCACTCCTGTGCAAACACACGCCCGCCCACCGCTACACGAGATTCCTCGCCGGGGAACAAAGCCAGGCTTCATGCGCAAGCGATCCAGCAGACTGGGTGGGCCACGGCTCTCAGACGGAGGCGTCCAGGGGGGGTTTAGAGCGGCATGGCTGCCGGCTTCCTCCCAAACGAGGGGAACCGAGAAGTGTGTGTGTGTGTGTGTGGGGCAGGAAATAAGCAGCCTTGACCATTCTGCTGAATGGGTTCCACTGCTGGAACACGAGAGGGAAGACGGCAGGCGTGCTGCAGGAAACCGCACACGGCTCGCAGGCAGAAGCCCTGACTAAGAGAGTCATCAATTATTAACGGCCCGCTCGCCACAGCGCTTGTCTAAGCTGATCAGGGGAGGGAGAATTCTCAAGGACTAACTGTAAGACAGTAGGAACGCGCTTCAGCCAACACCACCCTTCTGACTTCCAGGGGAGGGTGACGGACAGATTCGAAGACAGAGGTAGACACGAGATGCACAGATTATTCTGGAGTGGTTAGGTTTGCTGACGGCAGGAGTCGGTTAACATACATGTGGAAAACGTATGGCGTTCGGGAAGACAAGGACCTTTAGAATGCGTACACACAATTAAGGGGTTAAAAAGACACGTTTGAGAATGGCGTGAAGATCTGAGGTATGTAGCACACATAGCGTCAGCAAGCACAGGTTGCACAGAGGTATTAGCAAGATGGCACCCAAAGCAGGTTCTTTGAGGACAGACCCTCCATGACTCCTGGGGCCGTGTGACTGCTCTCGTGCACTGAGGGACGGAGGAGTGTGAAGCCTCCAAAGCCATGGTTAGACCCTCGCCTCACTCCTTCCCCCACCCAACCACAACTCCCTCACCTCCCCTCCTACTCCACCATATCTCCTCATCTGCATCACAAACATAAGGAAGCTGAGAACTCAAAGTGGAGAAATTGAACAGACTCCACAGAGCCAAGGTCAACCATGAAGAGACTGGAAGAACGTGGCTCCTGTGACCTCACCTCCACACACAGCACCGCTAACGTGCAGCTCAGATTTATGCTACTCGCTATGGAGAGAGAGTTATGGTACGTTATAACCAAGTCTGAACATCAGCCAAGACCTTATGGTGCATGTTCTCCTCCCAGTATCTGCTGGCTTCCATTATTCTAATTTTGCAGGCTGCGTGATGAATTAAAACAAACAACTTCTACATGTTCAGATGAAGAAACTGGAATTAATCAAGCAGCTGCAAACCCAACGACTTACAGGAAGCCCAGCTGGTGAGGAAACCACAAACCCATTATTAAACTGGAAATCGCTTGAAACTCACAAAATCAAGATTTATCCTAAACCAACTCGAGGCGTAACCATGGCTTCTGGGCACGAAACTAGAGGCGATTTTGTGAGGACATGATAGCTAGAAGTACCGCATTTCCAACACCTCTTCCATTGTTTTCTATATAGTATTTATCAAATGTTTTGACCACCCCACCCCCGTTTTTTTCCCCCTGGTCTGTAACATAACATCAGAACAGATTAGTAGAAATTATTCATTGAGAAGTCACAACAAAAGAGGGTGGTAGCCTACTTACAGAACAGTGCCCACGGCTCAGGTGACATGGATAGTGACCTCACGCTTGTGTGGCGGCACGCTCTACTCCCCGCCAAGCGCACGGCTTCTCTCGCGCTCTTATTTTGATGCAGCAGGACAAGCACAAACGCACAGACCGAAAGACATTCAAAAGCATCATGGGTAGGAGGAGGGGTCAAAGGTGGAGGGTCAGAGGTGGATGGGTGGCCAAGCAGCTGCAGGGAGAGGACCAGCAGGCTACAGAAGGGAGGTTATTCTTTTTTTTCTTTCTCTCTTTTAGTAAAACAGAGGCATCCTCGTTTTCCAAATATCCCCATCATAAACCAGCCACTGTGAACAATGGGTGAAACCCCAAGATGGGCCATTTTCCTAATGGTGGTGAAAGAAGGCTGATTACCTTTATTTTGGTAACAGATTTTTAAAACCAAGATGCACTTATGAACCACCCACAAGGTTTTGGTGAGGCTCTCCAAACTGTGAGGCAATTTCATCGAGTAATGACACACGGATAAATAAAGCGAAGGTGTTTTTAGGCCCCCACACTCATTACCACGGCCACGTCTTTGATCGGAGCAGTTCCTAGTCTCCAGTCTGAAGGGTGACTATGAAAAGGGATATTTGAATAACAGGAAATTAGAAATGTGCAGCATATTGCAGTCGAATATTCCAGCAGGAGACGCAGCGAGACAGACATTCAGTAGGAATTAAAACCAGCATGTTTAATAAAGCTTGGGTACCAAACTGCAATACAATTTAGGAACAGTTTGAACACAGCCACACAAGTTTTAATGCACAATGCTACAGGAGCTTCAAACAGTCAGACAACTTTATAAAAAGCAACCGCTTCATAAAAATAAAAGGGGCCTCTAAATAGAGCCCATAATATTATATACAAGCATACAAGAGGTGAGGTAGCAAACTCGACCATAACTATATTATGGCTTCTCAAAAAAAAAAAAAAAAAACAAATTAAAAAAGTCACCAATAGCCTTGGCAGACAGAGGGCTTATGGGGCCCGAAGCCAATTGTGTGCATAGTGAAGGTTTGGTTAATAACCTTGATCAAACGAGTCCTCTGAGGAACTGACGCCCGCCTCTTGCAGCAGCAAAGCAAAGTGCTTGTGTCTCCTCTCTTTTGCCGCCTGCTTTGACTTCAGCGAGGATGAGGAGGTCAGCGAGACCCTTGTGGATGACTGACGCTGCTTCTTGGATGGAGAGCTGCACCCGCGAGGGTGGAGCTGTGTGCAGGGGCCTGGTCTGGGCCGCACACCACACGGTGACCAAGTCTCCTTCCCAGAGTCCTCCTCTTCCGAGTCGGTGTCTGTTACAACGAGACCACAGAGCTTAAGACTTGAGCTTCAAGATGCAGTTTTACTCTGATTAACATCAACGCAAGCTGGGCGGAGTATTGGGCGGTGTTCACATGGTGGAGTCGATTCCTTAAAATGGTTTGGCCAGGATATTATTCCTCATTTACTACAACCCTTAAATCTTCTCAATATCATTGGATTTACCTCCTACTGGTTTTGGTCCTCAGTTCTGGTTGTGTGCTCAAATTACTAGCCTTGAACACCACCAGCAAACAAACTGCTAACAATATATTTGTACATTACAGTAAACTATTTGAATAATATTCTTGTGGAAACACAGGCATATTTCCAAGCTTCTTCGGTTGTGGTGTACAGGAGACCCTGGCCTGCTTTCATAGGGCCAGTGGGATTTTCTCTCCCCCCACCATTGGTCATCCCATGAGAAGCAACATTTGATGTGCAGAGCTTTTCTGCTGAAGTTGAATTTTTCTCAACTCGATCCACAAGGATCCGTGTGTGTGTGTGTGTGTGTGTGTGTGTGTGTGTGTGTGTGTGGCGGAATGAGCAGAGCCTGCAGAATCCACATCCTGCCGTGGGATATGATGGCATTTTGAAGAAAATCTGCTCCGCCATATGAATGCACCCTTACAGCACAAACAGGCACGGCACACATCTAACATCAGAATTTTAGCAGAAACGAGTGACAAAGTAGCTGCAGAAATCGTGCTCTGAAGGATTAATAATCTCCCCCTGGACCACTATGACGCTCTTCTACTCGTATGCAACATAAAATCCCTGACACACAAGCGTGACGGGTAATTGACTTACTGTTGGAGTAGCTGCTGACCTCTGACCTCGCTGGAGAGTAGGAAGCCTTCCGCTGGCCTTTGCCCTTAAGACACGGGTCTGAGGGCTTCGACATGATGGTCATTTTACTTTTACCTTCTTTGGAGGACTTGTAAAAGAGGCCTAGATCTTTGGACAGGCTGGATTTAGCAGTCTTGCTCCTCATGTCTATGTCAGGGTGCATGGGGAGCCCATCCCCGGGGGTGGGCCGGAACCTCCCCACGGGGCCCTCGGGGGCCTTGGACGAGCCCTTGCTCAGTTTGCTCAGCTTGCTGAGGGACAGGGCCTTGTCCAGCTTGGAAGCAAGCCGCTCCTGTTCGCTCTGCCGGTACTTCTTCCCGCCGCCTTTAGACACCTGCTGAAGGCCAACGCCGTCAGTAACATCCTTTATGGAGGAGGAAAGCACGAGCAGACGTGGGGGATTTAGAGGCAGTGGTTCTGATTGGACCCACCTCTAGGGAGTAGCTGGAGGAAGGCTCCTGCTCGTTCCAGCTCCTGCTCCTCCTCTTGGGTCTCGTCACGCCGCTGTCCGCCTCCTCCTCCTCCTCGTCCTCGCGGACGGAGGCGTGGCTACGCTTCCTCAGCATCTCTCCGTTCTCAGAGTCCTCGGAGTACAGCGAGCTCCTGGATAACCTACACACACACACACACACACACACACACACAGCACAGGGATGAGCTCTGGCAGCCAACAGCTCACCATCGACGGGCCCATGCGTCTGGCTGGGGGCTCATGCATGGCACAGGCCTCCACTCACTCACTTCCCACACTTGGTGTCCATTTTGCTGGAGGGCGGGGAGGCAGCGGCCGGTCCGTGCCTGCGCTTGGGTGGCCGGCCGGGGCCTCTCCTGGTCAGGGCTCTGCTCCTCTCCTCGCAGTGCTGCAGAAATGGCTGCTGCTTCTCTCTACAAGCGCCACGAGGAGAAGCAGTGAACATCGTTTACCCCACAGGAATGAAAAATAAGAAAAATCTGCTCATTAACGCCACCAGCTTCCCACAGTGCTGGAGGATGGTGGGTGTGTACAGGGTCAAGGGGGCGGGGCCATGACCCCGGGGGACGTACGCTTTCTCGTGGCGTCTCTGGAGCCTAAGCAGCTCTCTCTGTTTGTCTTTGTAGCGGCGCTGTAGTTCAGCGAGCCGCACCCGGTAGTCCACCTCCACCGTCTCCATCCCCTCCAGAGAAGTTTTAGAAAACATCTGGGAGGAAGAGGAAGGCAAGTTATGACCTACGACCCCGACCCACTGAGTGTCTTCCGGCATCTCTGTAAAGGTGACTTGTTCACACTAAATAACAACGCTCTCATCAGTCTTAAAGGGGCCAATTTGAGATACAACAACTAAAATCCAAATCCTCAAAGAGCTACTAGTGAAGGTGAAGCTGACGCCATCTTCTCTGCCATCTCCTTCATTTAATTTACAAACTACAGCGCTACTACGTCCTCCTGATGAGCTCCTATGGGCCCCATATGACCGTTACCACAAGATTTCAACATCAAAACACAGACAAAACGGCGAGTTCAGGGCGGAGCCTGGGAAGGGGGCGGAGCCTGAGGTGCAGCGCGAGAGGCACGTACGGGTTGGTCCTTCTTCTGCCTCCAGCTGTATTTCTTGTTGGGGTCGAGCTCTCTGGGGAGACGGATGCTGACTTGAGGTTGCCACTCGATGGCCTCTAGGAGCACTTGTCTGCCAGCTTCCAGGAGACTCTCTAATCCACAGTGCATTATGCCTGAACACACACACACACACACACACACACACACACACACACACACACACACACACACACACACACACACACACACACACACAATCAATACAGACATTCATTATGAGCAGCCTACACGGGGAAGGCCTCGGGCCAGTCTATCTGCAGAAAACATGGGTGCTGTGTGTCGAGATGCCTAAATGGATCCGGATGTTCTGCGTGGGATGAGACTAACGTGCACCGCCTTCGTTTCCCCCTCTGATCTACTCCTTTACTCTAAAAGATGCATGAAGCTTTAAGAGCGCCCGCACTAAGGAGAGTCCAGGCTGCAGGGTTCTAGTTCTCCAGCAAGCTGGATTATTCCTACGCATCCATCCACGCCCCCGCCAACTAGCCACGCCTCCTCCTTACCTAGCTCCGCCTCTCTCTGGTGCCGCTGCATCTCCAGCTCGGCCAGCTGACTGAGGAGAGCCATGCCCTCCGCTGCGCTGGTCTCCAGAAGGCTCGCGGGCCCTGGGGAGGTCAACTCCGCCCGAATGGCCAAGGCTGCGGCTTGGGGCATCTCGCTGGCGGCGACCAGGGCAAACATCCCTGCCAGGGGGTCCTCCAGCAGGATGGGAAGCGGCCCGGGGCTGGTGGGCTGCGTGGCCAGGACGCTGGAGGGGAAGGCCAGATCGTTGTACGGCGTCTCCAGGTCGGGGGTGCCACGGGAGGCGGGCTCGTGGAGGTCTCGCGGCGAGAGGAACTCGCCACGAACGGAAGGGGAGTCACAGCGATGCTCCGTGGGCCGAGAGTCGGCGTAGTTGGGGGAGGGGTGGGCGTAGTTGGGGGAGGGGTGGGCGTAGGCAGCATCTGGAAGGTGGAGGGCCCTGCCTGCATCTTCTGCTGCAGGGACTCTGTCGGAGTCAGCGTCCAGTATTTGGTACGGTCCTTGGCAGCTCGACGAGGTGATGTCCACTTTGCTGTCCTGCTCGTCTTCGTTCTCCTCCTCCTCCTCCACCGGCGAGGCAGCGGCTCTGGAATGGGACTCCTCCTCAGTCAGAACGCCGGGGTACCGCCCAGGAAGAGGAGCCGCAGGACGGAGAGGCTCCACGTGGCCCACCCCGCCCAGCCCTTCCTTGCTGTCGTCCGGGCTGGACTCCTCCTTGAACGGCACGCTGTCCTCCTCCATAGGCTCTGCCTCTCTGGACACTTCAATCGCCACCGGGGAGCACAGGAGGCGGGGCTTGACGTCGGGCGGCCCGGTCGGACGCTCCTCGCCCTTGGCCTGCAGCGGGACGGCGGCCAGAGCGTCAGGCCCGGTGCCGTGCCCGGGCGCCGGCTGCAGCAGGTAGGGGTAGCGTCTGCCGTACGGTGCCGTTAGCGCCTGGTAGGGGTAGTCAGGAGGGATTTCTGCCAAAATACGCAGTAGACAGAGCGGTGTGTGTGAGTGCTTATGCAAAGAGCAGAGGGGCTTAGTACCTCACAACAGAGTGACAAAATGATTAATCACCACACACACTCTTCAGCACGGGGGCGCTTTATGAAACTTTCATGAGCCCATGGCCCCAGTACAAGCATCTCAGAAACACACACACACACACACACGCACACACACACACACACACCCCCCCCCCCATACGGTCTTGAGAGAACATAAATATCCATTCGCTCCAAACACTGAACGTTTGAGAAGGGAGAGTGCAGGGAAGAGCGGTAGCTAAAGTGGTGCTGCCGTGAGAAGCTCCATCTGGGTGGAGCGGCAGCTGGTAATCCCATATGTGGGGATATTTGCAGCCTACTCATTAAGGCTCCTCTAGGCAGCGCACAGAGACATGAAGAATGGCTGCGTGCCTGCGGCGTGCGTCCGACACGGCCCCCGGGCCCAGCGGCAGAGCGCACAGGAGGAACAGAGGACCTTAGCGCAAAGCCTTAGTGGCAGGTTATGGTGCGCAAATAAAAGTAGCTGTATTATGTCACTGCGTAAAAACAAAAGTGATGAAGGTTCATAACTGTTTATGCAGAACCACAAGGCGTTTTATAAGGCATAATAAAAAGCCCTAGTTTACTTACCGGGATATAAAGCGGGGAAGGAAGTGGACGCTGGTTTCTGCAGGTCCAGCTCGTCTTTTTCAGGCACCTCCACAGACTCCCGTTTGGGGCGGATGGGGGAGGGGGGCGGCGGGGAGGCGGGGCTGACCAGGTGGGGGGCGGGACTAGACGGGTGCGAGCAGGACAGTTGGGGCAGAGCGCCCTCTTTGGGCCTCTCCTCGGACTTGAGGGTGGCGACCGGGGAGGGCAGCGGTGTGACGGGCAGGGGCGTCAGGGCCTTCCTGTAGGAGGTGGAGGGGGTGGGAGAGCGAATGGGCGGTTTGCGCCCGTGCAGGACTGAAGTGGGGATGCCCGACAGGCTGGATTTGGGCCCCTCTCCACCTCTCCTATTGGCCTTGTCTTCCAGGTCCGCACGCTGTTCCTTTAACCTTTCCTAAGCAATCAAAACACACAGTCAGGAGTCACTTTGTGCACTCAAGTAACAGGAAACGCCCAGTTTAGGGGGAGGAGAGACTGGGAGGGGGGGGTCTCCTACCACAAAATGGTTCCTCTGCAGCTCCATGACTTGGGCAGCCTGCTGCTGGATCATGTAGAGCTCCTGCTGTCGGAAGAGCTGCTGGTGTGAGAGGAGCTGTAGCTGGTGTGCGTGCTGCAGGCTCCCGTCTGGCGGCGGGAACACGGCGGGCCACAGCGGAGGTCCGCGCTCCAACATCTCCGACGCTGCAAGAGGAGGGGGCAGCGTCAGCGGGCGCTCACGTACCACCTGCGCTACAATGGGACACGTCCGCGGGCGTGCACGTGCAAGTGTAGGCACGCGGCGTCAGACGTGGGAACACAAACGGACGCAAGAAGTGAGGCGGTGGGGGCGGGGGGGGACGGGGGTGGGGGAGACACCTACTGTAGTGTGGAAGGTGCTCGGTAGGAATGACGACCAGCTGTCCAGTCTGGGGGTCACGGGCAAACTGGTAGGACGGGGGAACGGATCCAGGCAGGGTGGGGTAGCCCGGGGGCAGGGCCTGGTGGAGTGAGGGAGGTCCTAATCCTGCACAGAGAGGGAGGGAGGGGGAGAGAGAGTGAGAGAGAGAGCAGAGTTCATGAGGGCGTTCCCTGCCAAGGCTCCAGTTGATGGTCCATTGCTTCACTGCCTGGCGGTTTCATGCGTGCTCTGGAGCTAATCTCCCCCAAGAGTCCCTGTTCCCACCATAACGTCACCCCACAGTTTCCCGAGCAGACCTCCCTCCACTGCTGACAGACGTCCCAGCACTTTAAACGCTGCATTTTTAAGGGACACTGATGCTTTTCCAGCAAAGTCTAGACAGAAATTCCAGAGTCACTGTGTTGTGTTATTTTTGGAAAGAGAGCTTGCATGGTCTGGGTACATTTCTAAGAACGTCTCGGGCCTTGGGCCCATTGGAAAGTCCTGGTAAGTGAACAGGGACAGAGGGGGAGAAAGAAATAATCGCAAGGACAGAGGACAATTGCCGTCCTCACCCCGAGAGAGGTAGCCATCAAGAATTACAAGATACACATTCCATAGATGTGTTTTTCAAATACTTCACAAAACGTTTTAAATGTAGCCTTTTAGGACAGGGTTTCTAAGCACTTGCCGTATGGAGAACCAGGCAGCCACATAGAGGACGCTCCAGGGCGGGGCAACCATGGATGAGAGGCAAGATGGGAGGCGGAGTCTGTAGTCCAGCGGCCCGCCCCTAGGGAGGGGCCACCGGTGACCATTAGGTTGGGGTTGAGTCCACTCGCTGACACCATGGGAGGATGCATCTGAGTGTAGTCTGCCAACTCCTTATTCTCTCTGGAGATAAACAAAGTCGCAATGAAATCCAATACGTGTTTTTGGTTTAAACACTAAACCTGCTAGGCAGCAAGAAAACTAGACAGCAGGACTTCAGAACATGGGGGAGGAACACACACACAATACTGGTGCATTATTATGAACATGTTAAAATGCACACTCATGAATCTCCATGTTTTGTAGGCAAGAATTGGAAATTATTTGGAATCAAATAATTACCATTTGTTTACTCATCAAAACACTTATAGAACACTCATCTGGAATTATACCCTAGGTAGGACACGCACACAATGACACATTTGCACCATCAGAATTCATGTGTCATTTTTTTAAATATAAAGAATGAAAGATTTTGCAGCAATACTCCTTTACACAGGCTTCTGACCCATTTCCCCAGATAAGAAGAGCTGCCAGGTGCTCTCGGATCCCCTCAAGCCCCCCGGGCCGGTCAGTACCACCATGTCATCTTGCTGTGACTAAGACAGCAACTCTGGGGATGGTTCCAAATTAAATTCAAAGCTCAACACACATGAGGTTTGCAAAAGTACCCTCAAATTCATCTACTAAAGAATCCCCATCTGAAGGGGAGAGCAACAAATAAATAAATGAGCCTTCAAGGGATGTTCTTACAGGACTCGAAAGATTTTTAAATGTTTTTTAATGATCTAACTGCACTCTCTCTCTGCCTTCTTGAAGAGCAGAGCAGAGAAATCCACTCTGGCTACGACCCAGTCAAAGTCTCAACACCAGTCCCTATTTTTGAGTAACTTTCAGACCACACACACAATCTTTCAGCCAATACAAAACTTGGGCAACACTTCAGACCACATGTCACGTGTATAGAGATATGCATACAAGCCAGTGAACTTCATGGAATGTTTCTCTTAATATCAAAAAGCCAAGACAGCAAAGTATAGGACATGAGCTCAATAGGGCAGAATATATATATCACATCACCAAGTATTCATATTAGAAGAGTAAATATAATGATGACACCATAAAAGCTCACAATTCTGAACTATAATCAACATCAGAAATGCAGTGTCCACATGCTCAATACTCCACTCCCAATCCAAAACAGCTCCAGGTTTCCTAACTATTACATTTCCTTCTGCTCCGAGAGTCTGGCTTGACCCGAGGCCAATGTGATTTTAACCCCCCCGGTAGCTTCAGACTAGCGTAGCATCTTTCATCACACTATTAAATTTATGTTCTGTGAAACGCGAAACTGGGAGTTTGGAGAAGATCCCCAGAGAAAAGAATTACGGATTAAAAATGGCAGAATTCATAAAAATAAAACCACAGGGGTGGGGGTGAGGGGGTGGCCATAGTCCACTACAGGAACACGAGATATGCTGCAAGAACAATTTGAGCCCAAACCAGCAGATTCTTCACGTTTCACGTCACACCGCATCACGTTTACATCTACAAAAGGCCCAGGAGCTTCCCACCACGTCTCACCTCAGGACCTTCTCCTGCTCCCGCTCAAGACGGACCGACAGGAGGCGTTCGTCACGGTGACGCACTCGTTCGTCACCTTCTTCCTCTTCCTCACGGCGTGGGCCTGTAGAGCAAAAGCACTCGATCATGACGGAGAGCCATGGTTCAGTCCGCAGTACTGACGTACAGTCGTTCTGGTTTATGAGAGGTTACTCAACAGGTCTGGAAAGCCTCATTATGACATGAATCTTATAATAATCTTTGGAATTTTCAAAGTGAAATTAGCAAAACTAGCATTAGCTTTAGTGTTTTCCAACTAAAAACGGCAAAAAATCTGCCTTACAGCCACTTCTGAGATTCCATTAATCACAGGGGTTCAAGTTCAGACAAGTCAAAAGCAACAAGTTTGCACGATTTGGCAATACAAAGCGACCATAAAGACCACTTGCAGAGAGCTCAGAACAAGCTCCAGACTGTCTTAGGGCTAACTAAACAATCCTCGCCACTACTATTATAGCAGGAGGAGATGAAGTGATGGGAAGGTTTAGGACCATAACCATTTGGGAGTTCTGATTGAGACAAACGGCATTCTCCACTTACACTAAGCGTGTTCACACACGCAGATAAAGGTGCAGACCCTTGTCGAGGCCGATTGCAGTCGGACTCCCTGAGAGTGATGCAGCACAAACTGTACTGAACCTTGGTGATACCGTCAGTCAGTAGCTGGGAGGAGACGGCGTTTTCCCGCCTCAGACGGGACATACAGATCTCCGCTGTGCTCCGGGGGGGGTAAGGTTTTCGCCTGTTTCCAATGTTACCAGAAGCTTGTCTTACACGCTGCGTGTTTGCTTCAGAAACACTGCAGACCGGTCAAGCAGGGCTCGTGGCACGCGTGCGCGGACACATACACACACTCATCTCTCAACCCCTCCTTCTGAAATACTTAAATTCAAACATCTCACCGTGAGAGGACTAATATTATTACTACAATCCCTCAGCACACAGGAGGACATAAATTAATGCCTCTCTCCACATGTCCACCCCCCCCCCCCCCCCCCCCCCCCACCCCAAAACTTCTTCTCTGGACTGATTCTATTGCTTAGCAACAAACCTAAAGCCTTATTAGAATTCAGCACTTGTTTACAGCGTTTAGTTCTGCTCTGTGAATTACATTTCTAATGCAGGCCGGCAGGCGGTTCCTTAGCGGAAGGTTCAACGCTCTCCACGCGCTAGCGGGAAGCGCTCGGGGGCTGGCGAGGCAGCGTGCTCACGGCCAGGCCCCGAGCGCCGGCTTTGGCGCACGGCCTCCGCCGAGCGATTGGAGGAACGGAAGTGCCTGGGTTCCGCCCCCCGTGCATGTTTTGCCTCCGCGGCGAGGGCAGCGTGACCTTGTCTCTGAGGCACGGCCAAACAAACACGCTCCCTGCACGCCCAGGCTGGCAAGGTCGACGGGACCGCGTCTTATTTTAGAGAATCGATTTTTGAACGTCAAGGCATGCCCAAAAGCACAACGGCTTTCTAGAACGACTGTTGCGTTGGATCGTTGGGGGGGGTTCATTTTAATAAGAGTCAAGTTACCTTTGATGCCTCCACCCAGCAGAGTCCTGTCACGGTCCGATACAGAACTGGGCTTGGTGTTATTGTCTCTCTGCCGAGCCACGGCTACAGCGATGCCCACGGGCGGGTGACGGACCTCAGCCTCCCCCTGCGAGGAGCTCCCGTCCCGGCCAAATGACTTGGCGCTTTCTGGCCTCTCCGGCTCCCTCTTCAGCTGCTTCCCCAGCTGCTGGGGTGGTACGGGCTGGGCCCTGGAGCCCGGGGGCTGACCGGCCTCCAGTTTCAGGTTTCCCAGTCCTCCGAACGGGCCACGGCTCTCCGCGCCCTGCCTGGACGCCACCTCGCCTGAAAAGTTGCCACTGTACTTGATGAGGCTCTGCATAGCGGACACCTCGCCACGGGCCTCGGGGTGGAGACCTCCCGGGCTGGCCCTGCTGCCCAAGGGTCGCGGCACGGACGCCGGGTCCAGATACATACGCTTCCCCTCCTGCTCGGGCCGGGAGCCGTGGGCATGCTGAGCCGCCAAGGCAGCCATGTGGCTGGTGTAGTTTCCCATCTCGAAACTCTTCCACTTGGTCTCGGCTGAGTGGAGCACCGCTGGGTCTAGGGAGGAGAAGGAAGGGCCGGACCTCTGCACGACGTCACGCTCCTGGTTCCGCCCTTCCACCTCCAGGCCCATTTTGATCAAGTGTTTGGGCACGGCACCGGGCAAGTCCCTGACATCCGGACTGTGGCCAGATTTGGACGCGTGCAGATCAGAGGGCGGTGGCCTTTTCATGGCCTGGCTTGTGGCCCTGATCACCGAGCCCTCTTCACGTCCAACGTCTCTCTTGACATCACCATGAGCGGGAGATTCGCTCCTAACCGAAGAGCGCCCGTGGTCCGCGAGCACCCTCTCGGGCCCCACCAGCGGGAGCGCTCTCTGTGCGTCCCGGTCCCTGCTTTTGTCAGCTTTATTATCCCGAGCTTGCGAGGCGATCTGGATGGGCCCTTTCCGCTCGTCGTAAACCTCGACAGAAGGCACATAAGTTGGAGCGGTCACTCTGTGTTCCTTGGCCGACTCCTTGGCGGCCGAATAGAGCGGGTACAGGCCGGGCAGCATGTGGTGAGCGGAAGGGTAGGTGCCAGAAGACACCAGCCTGCCTGGGAGGTGGGCGGGGCTGCTCTGCAGGGGGGTGGGGCTGGTGCAAGACGCGTGCAGAGCTCCGAGCGACGGGGCCAGCGGGTCAGGCCGTTTGTGCTTGTCGGCTGAACCCAGCGGCTGGACGTTCTCGGCGTCCCGCTCGCGCCTCTCCTGCTCCGCGCTCAGGTACCTGGCCGGCGTGCCGCTGCCACTCCTGCAGTTCCCGAGCGAGGAGGGCTGGAGGGGGTGTTTGGGTTTGGCGTCCGCAGCCCCCACGCCAGGCGAGTGCTGGTGAAAGAAAGGCCACGCGTACTCTGCCGCCTTGGCGGGCCGCTCCGAGCCGCCCGCCCTGCGATCGTCCTCCGCCTTCACGTCCTGGGTGAGGTCCACGACGCTGCGGGGACGCGGTTCCTCCCGCACCCGCCGCTGGACGCCGTGGCCTTGCTCGCTCTTGCACGGCCTGTCCTTGGCCATCTCACGCCCTGGGTCTTTGGCACTCCTGAGGGGAGGCAGGGCCTCCTTCTCCCGGGAGAGAGAGCCGGGCATGTGGGCGACCAGTCCGCGAGCCATGGTAGGTTGGGAAGAGTGGACTGACCCTGGCAGGTAAAACCCTTCTGCAAAAGACCACAGACAGAAAGGGTTAAAAGTTAAAACGGCTCAGTGCTCTTAAAATTGCCAGGAGCATGGGAAAAAAAGGTTAGCTATATTCCAACCATCCTGAGAAATTCTGTAGAATAAATTTCCTGCTTTATTGTGGTGGGGCCATCAAGGGATATCAAGACGCTCTGTAAAGCAGAACCAGAACTTGCTCTGCAGCGGGAAGCAGCTTTCAGCTGAGCTACAGAACAAGAGTGCTTGGTGACATGTACTGTAAAGAAAGCTATGCTGCATTAAAAAATGCAAGACCATTTGGCTTAAAACAACCCCCTGCAGCTTCTGGACCAGAGAGAGAAAAACACTGTTCTACCCACCATCAGCACCAGCTGCTCTTTGATAGATTACACTAATGTCTGTGAATTGGATCTGAACACAAATGAAGTGAATTTGATGTTTGGCAAAGCACAATTCATTCCAGGCTAAGGAAAATATCACTTGATGCATAATGAACTCGATACATTTTTAGAAAGGAATCTTGATCCTGTCTCCTGTTAAGGTTTAAATACGAGATGACAAACTTAATCTTCCCAAGACGATTACACACAATATAAGCAATTTCATTGAAGACTAAAATGTCTTAAAATGGAGGAGGCAGTTCTTCTTCATTTGTTTGGTCAAACCAACCTTTTTGGGAGTCGAAGAGAGCATGCTGGCCTAGCTGTGGGTGCTCCAGATGCCCCAGGGGCAGATAAGGACTGGGGTAGAGACCACTCGGGAGGTGAGAGAACCCTGTGGTGAACAAAGAGAATTACCAGATGGAGAGAGAGACAGAATGACAGAAGGACAGAATGACAGACAGGTGCCTGATATTATGTGCGCCAGGCTAATTATCCAGAGACGCATTATGACATTCAACAGTAGACCTATATTTCCTTTCCTTTCTTTAGAAATATCCTGAAAGACCATCACATTTTCAGAACTGTCAAGCGAACATTTCTGCCAGACTTGGTTACCATTTCAATAGTTTATCCCTCTTTTCACAAGCGAACAACAGACTTCAAGATTTAATCTCTCCTCATGAATCTACGTCAAACCCGGAGCAGTGAACTGCCTTGGTAGAATCATAAAACAGAATTATGAACACCAAAAGCAGAGGAAAAAAATATTTTTCACTTCTGACAACTGGTCACTGGGGAGGGCCCATTCAAACACGCCCAAAGTCATGAATTTCAAGACTTAACCAAGGCCAGAGGAGTATGCACTACACACATGGGTACAAACACTCCCACAAGAAGGCCCAGGGAAACGGATCGGGAGAGAGACAACATTCCTCTGCTTTAAATAGCACTCGCATGGCACAACAAGGTTGCTGGCACTATGAACAAACAGCCCTTTAAAGATAAAAATAATTGACATTTCTCTTAGGAAAAGGCAGCAGCAAATGCTTAGACCCAACCTCCGCTCGCATATCCCGCCCCCTCCCTGCTCACTACCCCGCCCGCTCTCTACCCCACCCCCTCCCTGCTCTCGTCCCCGCCCCCCTCCATTCACCACAGGTCAATACGGAGCTACGCAACAGCCTCCATGGTATCGCGTCTGTCAAGGATTAATTCCATCGCGGCGGCCGGGCGAGGGAGCTCTGCTCTGGAGGGAGGAGCCGAGGCGGCACGCCCCCAAGGGCAGGGAGGAGGAGAAAACCGCTCCAACCTGTTGCCACGTTTACGGAGAAGCCTGGCAACACGGCAGAGGCATCAAACGCCCTGGCCTCCAGCGCGCTCTGAACCCCACGCCGCCTCTGCCCCTAGGGCCCTGCACACACCCACGTACTAAAATGTTGCTGTCTGGTTGGGGCCTGTCCCTGCCCCCAAGCTGGCGTCTCGAAAGCATGCAATCATTTACAGCCCTCACAGCCATGGCGATTTGAGCGGAGGGGGGGGGGTGGGGTCAAGAGGTGCTGGGATGACTCATAAGAACAGCCTCGATGAGATGAGTCACCCGTGAGTCACAGTGCTGAACACACTGCACACGCTGGGTCTGCAGGAGGGAAGGCAGGCTTGGCAAAGGCCCACAATGCAAATAAAAGCAGCCCAGGCTCGCCTCGCTTCCTCCAGGCCAAAGAGACCAACATCGCCGGAGAAGAGGTCAAGCACAGGGTGACCTGCCGTATTAGCGGGCCATAGCCAGCAAGATCTATGGCAAGATACTGCAGCTTCCATCTGCAGGAGTGGAAAAAACTAAACAAAAAACAAAACAACTTCTGACGTTCAGAGATCAGAACTTGCTTAATAATCACCAAATAACAGCATATCTGCAACAAACTGCACAATTATGGCATCTTCAAAAGGCAAAAGGCGTGCGCGCACACGCACACACAGTTCTAGTATACTTAAAACTCTGAAAAAATTTCTTTGATGGCTCAGTTTTCTGAAAAGGTCCATAAGCATAATGGATTAGCTTTGGCATCTATGTAATTAACATCAAGTCCCATCATCAATATGTTTCATAAGCTTCGCCTGCATGGGTGCACAGCTCAGAGAGACAGACAGGCACCTAACAGGGTCTACCAGGGCCTGGGTCAGGGGTCAGCCAACCTTAAAATGTGCAGGGGATTGAATGAGCACGTAGATGTAGATGGGGCCTGCTCAAGATCGTTCAGATTGGCCTGGAAGGAGCTAAAACTTCAGTTGGCCCTTAAAACAGCTAAAAACGGAGCTCTGAATAGAGTCCTGTGTCAAACTGGGACAGAAACGCAGTCATGTTACAGAGCCACACCCTAGTCTCTGCACGAAGGCGTTCATGAATTATGGTTTGTGGGGCTGACCTCACAGATAAGGCCCTGGCCTAGACTGGCCCGGTTGGTGGCCTTGGACCGGAGCGGGTGGGAAAACAGGAAAATGTGAGACTCGTGCTCACGTGTGGTTTTATTTGGTAACAAACAGGCAAAGCATCCAAGCTGAACTATTTTGAGAAACTACAACCAGACCTAAAATGATGTAGAACAGCAACACAGGAAAGTCAGTCATCAGTCATCACCCTTTCGATGCAGCGCTCCAAAGGTAATCCCAAAATTATCTTCCATCTTAACTGTGACCTCGGTGATTAGTTAACGGTGGATTAAGTGCCAATTAACCAGTTTCTTCCCACTACACCCAAAGAACAGAATCCTAGTGACAAATAACACTAGTCATCAAACAACTGCCCCAACAAGTCACATATTTAGCTGTGTACCAAGACTCCCTGGTCTCTCCGATTAACTCAACTTCTGACAAATCATGTATGCTCACAAACGCTTAATACCCATGGGCATCTCCAGGGTAGTGACTGGATTTCAAAGAAAAAGAAAATAAATATCACTCAACCATTAACTGCAATTGCTTAATCACTTTTATCATTTTGTCAAAACAGCCACAGTAAAGGGCTCCTAAAACACTGCACTTTAACTTTAAAGAAAAACAGAAAATATTCAACACTGATTAAGATACTGCACTGAGACCACTTTAAAAATGCCACTAGTTGTAACGGCCCTTCTCCACGCCAGGAGGTTAAAGCTTGCTTTTAATAGATCGTCTCAGGTGACACGATGCCGCTATGCTGTTGATGGCATTCCGACACCATTCCAAGAGAGGACTGGAGATCCTCTGCCCTTAGCAACAGGGACGGAGAGGAAACTATTCTGTTTATTTCTGTGTTGCCCTACACACCCACCACCCCGCGGGGTGAGAAACGCAAGTGGACAAAGACGACCCAGATTTGGGCACGTCTAAACTGCACTTCTCTTGTACAAGAGTAAGCAAATCTCAGCCTCTGCGATATCTACGGGATGATTCGTTTGGGCTGCTTGTGGCACTGAGGCTTTCTCACACCACAACGTGCCTAACAGGCTTTGTACAGGGACACGAGGAGACCAGCCAGTCAGCAGTCAAAGAAAAAAAATAGAGCCCAATCCAGCCAAAACGCAACCTGCTGATTAAGGAGGCAGACCAGTGAGATCATGAAATGAGAAGATATAGTCTCAGCTTCTGGGAACTGGCTCATTCTCTCAGGATGCATTGCTAAGGACAGGGAAAGGTTAAGCTTAAGTGAGCCACATAGTGTGAAATCTGCCTTAAAATGACACCATCACAGAAAGAAGCCATTAACATTCCGACATATGGGCTCCGGGACTCCCGAGACGGCCCCCACAACCAGTAGCATCCCATGGGGGGGCCATGTCCATTTAACCCAGGAGTCAGTAGGGTAATGTTGGTGAGGAGGAGAGGGTCAACAGCATGTGGGGTTAACTCTGAGGAGATTGGCAACGGCCGGCGACAATGGAGGCGAACTTCAAAATACACATGCTTTGTTTAAACCTCAACTCTCCTTCTGACCTTCCTCTCCGAGCATCTCCAAACCGCTCCCACACGATTTCCAAACGTCTCCTGTATTGAATGGAAGATCCTAGGAGCGGCACAGTGGTGCCGGTCCAAAGAGGTGGTCTACGCCGAGCGTGCAGCGGTAGAACTACGCCCACACCACCCGCCCACTGCCACGGTCCAAAGGTGAGCAGCACGCGTTATCTCCACGTCCCGTTCCAAACCCACGCTAGCCTGGTGCAGCGAGCAGATTAAGCAGAACAAACACTCGCCTCATCGCTCCATCACTCATTACTAATGACCTTGGGACTGAGGGCTACGTCAGTTTTGAAAAGCGAGTGGACGGAGCAAACTCCATGGCAGCTGCGGCACGCAGGGAGGGAGGTGGGGGCTCCCCAGAAGGGCTGGGAGCCTGGCTTCATCCTTCTGGAACACCACTTACTCAGCAAAATTTTATCGTCGTGTACTGAAATGCTGCTTATTTTAGTCAACTGAGCCAACGCTTGAAGTGTCATCATTCAAGAAGCTGCAAAGCCCCCATTTCAAACACTGCAGCGCTCGTGTTTATTAAACGAGCCTGGAGAGACGTGAGCGGGCCGTGTGCTCGCCGGCCACGCGACGGAACCCTCCGCTTCACACGCGTCCACACAGCAGAATCCTGTAGCCGCCATTTCTGCTTCCCCTGGTAATAAGGACCAGGTGTGGCACCACAGAACTCGCGCGTTCAAATATTTTCACAGGCCCGCGAGCTGAGCGCTCTTCAATGTCAGCCATTCATCACGTTTCAATACAGGCAGAGTGGTGCAGGCGCGCTGCGGTTAGCGCCGGAGCTTCAGAGACAATCGACACTCTTCTCTGCCGAGACTTGAAACAAACCCCAGTGGCTGCGGGTCCTGTCGGCTGCCTCGTTAATAACCCGCCCACGGCCGCGTGCGCTTCACTGCCCGCTCGGCCGCCACCGTACACGGCTGAGCCATTTTGTAAGACAGGATTTTGTAAGCCTGCTCAAAATGGCAGTGTGGGACCACCTTGAGAATTTGAAGGAGTGACGTGAGAAAGGGGCAAACGCCCCCTCCCCCCTCAGGAAGAGAGCTCGCCCCGGGCACGAGGAAACGACCCACTCAGGTGAGCACAAACAGGAAGCCCAGGTGGCATGCAAATACCAGACAGGAGAAAAGAGCAGCAACTTTAAAATGCTAATAAAGCAAAGACAGCAACACTTTTCAAGAGACCATTACCAAAACAAAGTGGAAAGTGCAACACTTCTATATCTCCATTTACCTCTGGGTATTGCTCATTGCCTCACAGCTGCTGTTTCAGGAGAGGGCCTGGTTACAAATGCTCTCCTGCACAGCAGTGATGTGGTCTGCTGCAGGGATAAAATGGGCTTTTTTACTTTTATTGCTACAGCTGTAGCGCCAGCAGACCGCTCACACAAAATATGGTTTATTGAGTCTGAAAGAACAAGTGAAGCAAGCAGGCCGACGCAGCCTGGGACCGAGAATCTCACGTCACTGGGCTCACGTCTCGCGTCACTGAGGGTCCAGCCTTCTCACGTGCAGAAGCAACTCTCGGTGATGGAGACACGGCGTTTGGAGCTTCCAGCTTTACACCCTCACACTACCAGTCCAGAGTCAATTGCCCTTAGCTTCAAAGCTGAAACAGCTCAAAAAGGCGGCAAGAAGCCCCCTCAGGCTGTGTTGCGGTGGTCTGCGGGGCCCCCTCCTGTCACACGGCCTCTGACCCTTGGCCTTTGTCTTGGCCTGGAAGATCCTAGCCTGTTTAAAGCGGTTACATGCTGATCAATTCTTCATCTACCGCTTGACATGGACACACAAACACAGAAAAACGTGAAAAAGAACGGGGGGGGGGGGAGTGAGTAAGTGTCTTACCTTCGTGTGAGTGAGAAGCCCAAAGCCCCATCTGCAGGCTGGCGGCAGGGTTGGGCGGTCTGAAGGCGGGGTCGGAGGGCGTAGGGGCTGGGCCTGCATGCGGATTGGACGAGCTCATGTAGCCGCCGAGAAAACCGGAGGCACCTGGGAAGGCATCACCTGCAGGGGAGCAAAGCACACCTCTCAGAGTCAGCACGGGGAGGAGAGAAGGCACTCCTCGGAGTCAGCACGGGGAGGAGAAGGCACTCCTCGGAGTCAGCACGGGGAGGAGAGAAGGCACTCCTCGGAGTCAGCACGGGGAGGAGAGAAGGCACTCCTCGGAGTCAGCACGGGGAGGAAGACAGCGCAAACGAAGAAGTGCAAGCACAGCGTCACCTGAGCCGCTCGCATTCCTGAGAGGACAGAAAGAGCTGGACCCAAACTGAAAGCATAGCCCAGAGAACAGGGGGGTTTCAACGTCAGCAGGGCCACAACCTCTGCCGTGGTCGCCGGCCGTATCGGCCTCTCCGCGTGTACTGGGAAGCGCAGATACAGCAAGTGTAAAGTGGCTGTTGCTTGTAAATAAATGCCATAAATAATTATTAGCCATGCGAAATTACAGTAGGCAGCGCATGAGAACGGCAGAGTAAAAATGTGCCGCAGCTCCCAAAGTAGCAAAGGGAAAGACACAGACGTAGAGGACATTTCCACCCCTACTGCCCCGTGCAGAGACGTAGAGGACATTTCCACCCCTACTGCCCCGTGCAGAGACGTAGAGGACATTTCCACCCCTACTGCCCCGTGCAGAGACGTAGAGGACATTTCCACCCCTACTGCCCCGTGCAGAGACGTAGAGGACATTTTCACCTACTGCCCTGTGCCCTTCGAGTGCTTTCAAGGGCACCCTGAGGGGGTGGGGAGAGAAAAGAGACAGTAATAACGGTCACTTTATTCCACAGAGAGGTGGGGACACAGTATGTACAGGCTGGGTTAGGGTTGCGCAGGTAGGGGTGGGGGACGTGTCCAAGATCAGGAGCAGGAGAGATCGATCCCGGCCTCCAGCAGCAGAATGTTCCTACTGTTTAAATGTGAATTAAAGCCTAATCAAGCCTTTGCATTGCTTAGTGCGGTGGACCGTGACGCATGATGAGAAGGAGCAGTCAAAATGAAGGAGTGTTTGTGGTGATGAAGCTCTTCTCCTCCCACACGCCTCCGCCTGCCTCCAGCGTTCACACTCACTGCACAAAATAGCAGAGAAGCGGGAACACGCTTACATACATGCCCACAGGCCCATGTGCACACACACGCGCACAAACGTACTCATACACGTACGTACATGTAAACATATATAGGCATGCATGAGCGCGCGCGCGCACACACACACACACACACACACACACACACACACACACACACACACACACGTTCGATCGCCTTCAACAATGGGCCCGGATGATTTTCCTCCCCCTCTCCCCCATGTGTAAATGGTCCATTAGCATGAGAAGGGGCGTGTGAACAACAGGCACCTCCAGCAAGAGGAGGCCTCCGGAGCGCAGAGGGAGCTCACACCCTGAATGTGCCCGAGGAGGAGCTCCTCCAGCACAGTCCTGCCACCAGCGCCCTGGAACCCCTCGCCTACAGGGCACGGGGGGCCGGATCAGAGCAGCGCCAGGGGCGGAGCCAAGATGTCCTGGCATGCATCTACTCTCAGAGCCTGGCCTTTACCGAGCCCATCCAAGGCGTGAAGAGCTATGAACTTGAGCACCGTTTGACAGACCCGGAAAAAGGAGGGAACACGAACGGGTGTCATTCAGCTGGACCGGTAATGAAACGCAAGACCGGTCACGTCGGAGACTCATGTCCAAGCGCACAGAGTTTCCTGCAGCATCTCGGCGCGGCACCGTGGCTGGCAATCCACCCCACCCCTGACTAAACACAGCTCTGCGTCTAAAACCTGCACGGCTCGTCAGCCAGCGTCCTGCCGCTGAGCACGTCACGCCCGGTCCACCTCCGGTTCGGCGGGTCGCAGATCGGTTTCCTGAACACACGGGAACTTTTCAAAACGGCAGCGCACACACACTTCCCCTTCTCGGGCTCTGCGGACAGTGTGCTGAATGGCGCAGGAATTTCCTAATTGCTCACACTGCTGAACTGGAGAGCGAAGCAGGGGACACACGGTAAGCTCACAATCCCCCCCGCCATAATTAAAGCCCTTCAAGACAAACCTGAAAGAACTGCTGTAAATTAGAGAAAAGAGAGACACTAATTAGAATTCAAGACCTTAAACCAAGACACAGGAAGAGGAAAAGGAAAAACACACATACACAGACCAAAGCGTACAAAGCACAGCACCTGCTCGGAAAAACAGTCCTGTGCTACAAAGGCCCCCATTATCAGAGTCATTACAATGCGGCACAAAGAAGACAACTGAACTGCACGTTAATTCATGCACATTTACCGTTAACGTGAAGGGGCTAAATAAACAGCCTGAGGGAAAAGCACAGCTGAAATACCACGCAGGAAACAGCATGACCAATGATACTGGGAAGGCCATACGTGACCATCCGGGAACACGTGCGGCAAAGGCGAGCCGTTAAACTTAAGCCGGTTGAGCGATTCCGGTTGACCTCTGGGTGAACACGATAGCACCGCGTTCCAGCAACGAAATGCTTCCCATACCGTCCATAGCAAGGAAGGCAGAACACCAACCCAGCACAGAGACAGTACCGCAGTCCCCCCGCGGCAGACCATGGGCCCCTGCTGCTGGACACAGCAGCCGCGAGACTTTGTCTGGTCCCTCCCGTCAACAAGCGCAGATACAGCGAGGCACTGGGGGAACGGGGCGGCGGAGGACATCGCCCCAGCGCTCAAAGGAAGCTGCATCGCGGCACTCAGCACAGGCAGGACGACAAAAATCGAGCGACGTCCGCTAACTGGGTACGGGGGCGAAGGGCTGAAAGGCGGGAGTCTCCCGCAGACTGGCGCTCCGCTCTCTTCTGAAAGGGCCTTCAAGGCCGCTCGGCTATTTTTGAAGCCATTACCCTGCAGGGAGCAGATCTCCGCGTCGCCGCTTCTGATGCCTTCACCACCCACTGGAAAAACACAACATTCCGGATCTTTCCCCGTCTCGGCGGAGCACCTGCGAGGAAACGAAAACATGCGGCGCCTACCCGCTCCAACACGTCGGCCTGGATGTCACACCGACGGCCAAAATTCCTACACCTCTCCAGTACCGCAGGGCTCAAACAGAAACTTGTTTCAGCTCTGCTGACAACAGGGGAGTGACACTATAATTGCGGCAGTGAGCAGCGGGTCGTACGGGCTGCGTGAGCCCGTCTGAGTGATGAGGGCGTGTCCAAGCTCAGAGCCAAAAAAGGCCCCACGGCCTATTCAGTCCAACAAGGCTACGATCGTGGCGAACTCCGTGTGGCATTCGGGCTTTGGTGTAGAAACACGGCCGCCGCCACGCCGCTCTGGAACCCCATTTTTAAAAACGCAGGTGCAGACAGTGTGATGCCTTTCTGACATTAATATCCTTGTCGAAAAGTAGCAGCTCACCACCTTTTCATTCCCCGCGCGAGACGGGCAGGTAGATCAGCGGTTCTGGAAACGAGGCCGCACTCACACAGGACCCTGCGTTAAAGAGCAGGAAGCAGCTGTGTGTTCACCCGACACACCTTCAGCTGTGCAGGAGCGATCACACGATGACAGATGCAGGAGTCCAACTCAGAGATGACCCCCCTCCCCCGTTTGTTTATATAAACATCTTCGAAAGCTCAAAAGATAGTGTGCTCACAAGAACAATTCGATAATAACTAAATGAAAGAAATAAAGCCCAATAAAGAGAAGGCTCTAACCTTAACATGACTGAGCTGAGAACTCAATACAAAATACAAATGTTTTTCCCCCACAACAACAATTTAGCTGGTCAGACGCAAAGCAATTATGTTTGGTCGTGTAGATCTAACCAACCAAAGCCTCATTTATCTAAAAACTGTTTAGAAATGACAAATGTGCACCATAAACAAAATGTGAGAACATGGTTTTGCTTGCGGGAAGCCAGTATAAATATAACCTATAGAACAGTTCATCTCCTGATGAAACTTCATAACAGCAAAGCATTTATACACACACGAGCTGCTCGTATAAAAACGGTGCCGTGTCAGTGATGTCCTGCTAAACTCCCCGATATCAGCTTAATGGCTTTCCAAACAGCACTAGAAAGGAATTCTCTCTCCTTCTCTCTCTCTCTCTCTCTCTCTCTCAAAGTATAAAATAGCTGCTTTTTAAAGCTCTTTTAACAGCAACTGTCAAATTGCAACCACACTTTCTGCATTGAAGAGATGCTAGCATCCTGGTAAAGACTCCGCCCCCTATAATGGTCTCTCACAACCTATTTGTGTTTAAGCTTCGGAAAATTGCTCATAGTTCAAGCAAACTGATTTTGCCAAATGTGTTCGACATCTGCAAAATATCTGGTACCGTTGCTTCTTAGGTAGACAAGCTTTGTGCTGATTCTTCAGTTTGTATCTATGCACCTGTGAGACATTCACAGAGCCATGTAAAGAAAGCTAGTGATGTATTTAGGGCACTTGAGGAGCAAGGAGAATGTGGAGATCGCTAACGCAGGCTTGTGAAGTCTGACAGTGTTTTAAGTGTCATAGTAAATGGGCTAGTGAGAGAGACCAGGAGAAGAAAATGTCAACCTTGTGGTTAGGATTCCCCGAGACGCCGGAAACCGGAGAGCAGAGTAACAATCTGAAGGGTTTAGCCAAAATGGACAACTGACACAGACTTGCCACAGGCAGCACAATAACCCTTTAAGGGGAGGTTAAGCCAAGTGTACAACAAAGCGTGCAAATTACACATCCATGTAAACAACGGCTTACGCGGCAGAATTAGCTTGCTAAGAGAGGCTTGTTCACCAGGATCTGCCGCACGAAGTGGAAGAGGAAGAGTTGGACGCTCTTCAACACTTTGTGGTGATCGTTGAACACATGATAGGAGAGAGAAGAGCTGCTGGCTTGGTTTACACTTCACAGCCTTCGTTAGCGTTTCAGAGGCACGCTTTAATCCTAGTGGCACCAGCCAGGTCACTGCTCCTGTGTGAGGCCCTGCCCACACACACACACACACACACACACACACACACACACCCTTTGTCCAACACCTCAGAACCACATTTGTGTGCATCTGTGCATGTGTGATCATCCTGTGACTCCACTCAACCAAAAGTAGATTAGCTATCAGCACCAGTAATATCACTCCACTACTAAAGAAAATGACCCCTCCCCCTGTATCAGCTTCTCCAATTGAACCTACCTTTGACAGTGTCATTGTGCAATATGCAGAGTGAAACAACAGTTATGAAAGACCAAACAATGTGACTTCCTACTAAACTACTGAGAACTTCCACCACTAAAGGAAGGAGGAACCAACATGCTAACGTGCCTTAGGCTGGCAGAATAAGCAGGCCCGTTTGTGTTTGACTGCATAATGGGGAGATGAATTAAATAGCACTAACACGGTGTATCTTTTCTAGGGCACAGGGCTGTGGAACACAGAAACCTGATCTCATCCGCCTTCCAATCACTTACCGTCAAATTACATTTTAATAAGGCTGCTTCAGCGGCCATCTCTGGCAGATGTTAAATGAGGGATTTATCAAGTCAAGGTGCTTAATCCCAGCCATTTTCAGCATGCAATGGATAATTTTCTAAGGAACTGAGCATTATTTCACGCCATTGCCATCATACTTCCCACTGAGTAGGTTTAAAAAGGTGAAAAAGATCAAAAGGCCTGCAGGAGAAAACCATTCCTACGTAGACGCACACAGGCAGCCGAAAATTAAAAGACAAATATGGCAGGAAAGCTTGCTTCCTTCCTCTCTTGGCAAATGATAATTACTCATTTATCCAAACATTAAGAGGAGCAAATAAAAGGACTTGCAGATGCCCTGCGGGAAACCACCATCTCCCATCATAAGAATGCACTTGTGTGACAGGAGGTTTCTCTTAAGAGGGCCGAGTACACAGCTCATGCAAAGATGAGGCAACGGGGCTGGGTACCGGGGTATTAAACACTTTATGTTTAATTCAGAGGAAAGTCAAGGCTGCAGGAGGCACTCACACTCCCTCCACCTCCTTCCCTCGCTCTGTGTGTGTGTGTGTGTGTGTGCGCGTGTGTGCATCCCCTCCACCACACCATGCCGGACAGGGGGAGGGAGGGTAGAGAGCCCACCCCCAAACACAAGTACCCCTGAATTTTACTGCAGCCCCCTGCCTGGCACAGCGGATCACAACAAGGACGTCGTCCCAGGGCAGCGACAGCAGAACACTTCTGGCTAACACCAGGGCAACGGCAGCAGAAACCCGTCTTCCAGGGCTGGGGGATGGTCACGAATCAATTCAGCGCTCCGGTGAGACGTGCCGCTAAACAAACAGCGACAAATCACCAGTTTAGAGTTTTGCAGCGTGCTTTATGGGAGCGTGCCTTTAACCTTGAAACTGGAGCGTGGAGAGAAGCGTGGAAACGATAACACCTGGCCTGCAGAGCCTGCGTTTACAAGCAATCGCCTCCTATGCCCTTCAGGGCGGAATTCTGGTCTTGTGCCTTTTCTTAAGTTAGGCAACAGAGCAATTCTCCCAACAGTCATCAGAAGCTAGCATAACCAAACCGCGGCTCTAAAGTGGAAAGGCGATGAGGAGGGTGCAGAGGGGCAGGAGCGGTCACGCTCACCCCAAGCAGGGGTGCTTCAGCAGGGCGTGAGGGACAGCCGGGTCCAGCCAGACGAAGCAGGAGTTCAGCCTTGATCCGAGCCGCACGCGAATGTGCCAATCTGCCCGGTGCCCTTGGGCGAGCTCGTCTCCACCGCCAACGGAGGTTACAGAACCGTGAACATGTCACTGCCATAACACCCCTCCCCCTCCCTCCTAGTATACAAAATGGAACGGAGTCACAGATATTGTGTGGGGCCGGAGGGTAGTGGAGCAGACCAACAGGGACTTGGACAGAAAGAAGTGGGGGACTGATGAGACAACAGGAAACAGAGAGGGGCAAGATGTCAACAGTGAACCCCGACTGCAGGCCAGCCGACCGGGATCCGCAAACTCAAAGCAGGCCCTGAACCGGCAGCAGCGCTGGAACTGCTGGAATCTCTGATGCACCATGTGAAAGGTGATCAATCGCATTCTCCCAAAGGCACCCCACTTCAAACACACATCAAGCCAAGATTTACATTCCCCCGCCCCCTGGCCTTTAGTTAGACAAGCTTTCATGGACCCCATTTTAACCTAGTGTGCTTGGCACAGAAATATGTACTCATTTCATGCTGTGCACAATGAATGAAATGTAAAAAAATAAAACAAACATTAAACTTCTTGCGCCATTAGCATGGCTCGACCCAACGACACAATCATTACTAAAGTCAAAGACCTTAAAAAGATTGCAGAAATGCGTTCAGCCTTAAAAAGAAAGATCATTATCTAAAGAAAAATGGAAAAAACTTTAACCAGCAAACGTAGGTCAAGTCAATTTGGTGAATCATTCTCTAAGGAATAGAAAGCCATATAAAGTCCAAGTAGGTTAACATGGTCTGACAAAATTTGAACTTGTAAGCAATTACGGTTATTGACCATTACACAATTTTAGTTGATTTTTGTTCCCACTACGTTTCCCTGTGCATCAGCATTCTGAGCTTCTAGCTCCAGTAGATTCAAAAGAATAAACTGGAACACACAGCAACTGCTCAAAACTGACCAATCAAGCAATTAAAAATAAAACCCCACACATATCCAAAGCCACCATAACTGTCGATGATGCAAAGAAATGTGTCCATCAGGAACCTTGAAGGTTTTTGAGCATTTATTTACATGGCTAAAAACAAACAAAAAGGCCAATCTTTACCAAACCAGTGCAAAGCAAAAGATCAACCAAGACCTTCAAAGTAATTACTATATAGTTTACTCGTGTAACATTTAACCACATCATGGAACCTCACTGGGCCATGAAACATGGACTTCAGCAGCAGTGGATCAGGCCACATTAAACTACGGCCATCAGTCATTTCATTTCAAGCTGAACCACTGAAACTGTATGGCAGCTCGCCATGTAAAACACGAGTGCTAGGAACAGTGTATTCATCAGTTCATATAAGCAATGAGGGAAGAAGGAGAATATGTAGGTAGCTGACAAGAGGAGATACCAAAGACAAATAGATCAACTGATCCGTCTATCTGCGTGGGCTACAGACAGGCTGCTTCATCAAATCCCGTGAAACGGATGAAGCCAGACTAGGGAACAGGGAGGAGTTGGGGAGCGAGCAGACTTGGTCCGCTACAGACGGGTCTGTTTTCAGCAGTTTTACTACACGGCCAGTAGAAGCTACGGGGTCATATTCACAGAACTCCTTCAGAACGCCATTTCAATTCAGCGAACAACATTCATCTCCCGCCGCACATTTCTGTAAGCGACGTTTGCTCCGTTGCCTACAGGTAGGAAGAGCCGGCTAATGCCTCAGCCACCTCGCCCATGGAGAGCAATGTGTGAAAAGACCCCTGTGTAATAGACTATACAGAAAAACTGCATTTCATGGATGGGTGCTGATTAGAACCTGCACATACGAACATCTACACATTCAGAGAAGCTAGAGTGAAATGTGAGGAACGCTTCACTCCACTGATGTGCGGAGGCACAGGGCTTTGCACACAAGTTCCTCCGCTCATCTAGAATATGACCTGGTTCCAGCCCAGCAGAACCTTTTCACTGCCTGACCGAGTGCACAGGGTTCAAAGACAGGCTTATTTTATAACTTCTTTAAATTCCAAAAAAAAAAAGGGCAGTTCCAATTCAACCCAAAAAGGTTATTTTCCCATTTCCTGCTGCATGAGAACAATAGATAAAACAACTACATTTACAACGTTCACTTCTGCACACTCTCTCCCCGAGTTATCCAATAACCTCAGCTTAACCCACGTGTTTATCAACCTTTGCCATAAAACCGCTCAAAAGATAAAACAGACTAGCACTTATATATTTAATTTAATTAGGGAGGTTGATTCTGGAACAAAACTTACAAAACAACAGACCACATCTGTTTTTTTTCCACCATGAGTGAAATTTGGCTGTTGAATTATTAGTGATTATTATTAATTATTAGTTTTCAGGAAACTGAATGATTCTACAAACATATGATGCATTTTCAGCTCACTGGCACTGTGAATAGAGGCCTCTTCCGTTAAACTCAAATTATTTGATACAAAACAATCACCTCAGACAAGAAGAATTTCTAGAAGAGTAATCCTAGTCCTCCCTTATGCACTGGGAAGACTCAAGTAAAAAAAAAAAAAAAGGAACTGTCTGAAGAGGTGCCCTTTGCACTAGAGATGTTAGGGAGAATGCTATTCTTGGACAGCCAAAGAACAACTAAAAACCTGCTGCCAGAGTATCACTGTAAAACAGGAACATAGAGGAAATGCAGCCACTGCTGGGATGGCATGCGAGACCAGATAGGTAGAGTAACGTTGAACAGCACACACCCAGCACGTCAAATCACAACAAACAGCATCCATGCGTATCAAACACTGGCAGTTACTCCATCCATCCACACCCCCCCCCCCCACACACACACACACACACACACGCAGATAATCTTTTATCCAATTCAGAACCAAGAATCCAAATGCAAATCAAAACCAGGAAAAATACATCAAAGCACTAACAAACAATCCTTCCTAAAGGTTAATCATTTAAAGTTTTAAGGAGCAGTCAAAATTCACTGACATGTCTGTTTCTTATCAGCATCTTATCAATATAAAAACAATCGATAATATTGAACAGGCATTCCAAGATAGCAGGGTGCCAACATTATTTTTAGTTGATTAATGTCCACCTGGGGTCAGTTTAGGGTGAACCAAAATATGAACTCATTAGGACAAACTTCACACTGATGTAAAACAGTTACCAGATTATGCAAGAAAATGATGGCATTAAATAAATAAATTCCAGTTTAGGCCTCCAGGTATTGGGGTAATATTTGGACATTCCAAAAACATATCCTAATGCAGCATGCTGTATTTATATTAATACCTTCCAAAGCACCCATGACTCTTAATGGGAAGAGTCCCACAGAACTTCATTGTCTAAAATAGACTGTATGTGGGCAGAGAGCACTGCAAAACAGTAATGCAGCTATTAATGTAGACATAAGGAGAAGAAAGAGAAAGTCTGAGCATACTTTATATTGATCAGCTGAAGTTTGCAGTATAGGGTCACATTGAAAACCAGTAGATTTTTAATGTTGAAGAAAACACAGATATAGACTACAGTCTGCCCATAGTGACTGGCCTTTTGTACAATGTTGTATTGTGGCAAATTCTACTGTAAACAGACAATATGCCTAAAGAAACAATCTGTGAGATAAATCAAATGTAATGAAATATCAGTAGGTTGAACCATGTTAATGCTGCCACCGAATCAGAAATAAGGTCAATTCTACAATCAAACTACACATGGATGTAGCGCGCGCACACACACACACACACACACACACACACACACACACACACACACACACTAATAACTAAAAAGGAAAGAAAAAAAAACACCATATAGAACAAACTGCCTCCTACTGTTGAATTACAGGCTGGGGCAGTGACCACAAAAGCTTTTGCTCAACACTGAGGAAAGCCACAAATGAAGGTTAACCCTGTACATCTAGACTCCAGATGTGCATATGACAGTGTGCATTTTCCACCCCACTTCACCCATCAGACACTGCAGCTCAACTGGCCCATATCCACATCTATTCTGAGATGATCTTTACTTCCAGCAGATCATCTGCACTGTAGTCACAACATTTTTATCTACTTTTAAATGCATCTCGTGGCAATACATTGACAGTCATAAAGCAACAATGACATATCATGTAATTTGTCCACATTAAAACTGCCACTTTGTCTCAGTCACAATAACCCAAAGAGGGTTACATAAACGTGACAGAACCACAGTCTGTTCAGTGGCATAATATTGATTTACACGCAATATCTACCCATGCTTCTTTTGCAAGGACATTCTGTTCAACTACGAAAGCCCTTATCCATAAATGCAGTGTTTAGATGTCGAGCTTTAACTCACACCAGCATCGCTATTTTCCTACTAATTCATAACAAGCCCAGCAACATTCACTCCAAAGAAGAAACGACGTTTGTTTATTTCCGACGGTGACCATGCATTGCACCACAATTCAGCGATCAGTAAAGCATCCGACAGCGCACATTGGTAAAGCAGGAGTCTAATTATAGTGTCGCTCCCAGATCGTTCGAGGGAAAGAGCGCGAGATGTAAGCAATTTTAGTTTCGGCTCAATTTCAGCAGAGACGATTTTCGACACTTTAAAGGAAACAGTAGGCCTACGTACGCATTACCAGAATCAAACTTATTTTTTGCCTAACAGTGTTAGATCAAGCATGAGCTCAGATTTACTCGATCACTATTTCATCCTGCGAGCGCGCGCTCGGGCCGATGTTTTAGCCTGCGCTCGAGCGATGGAGAACACTGGGGTCATTTCTCCCTATACATTACATCTGACAACTATGTAGCGTTCAACAACAACAAAACAAACATGTTCACGCCCATTAAGAGCTCGATCATTGACTGGAATACAGAAAATAACTGGATTCGTACAAAGCAGAGATTATAAATCAAGATCGGGAAGATATTACTCATTTTCTGTCGGGCTACTAAATGGTGATTAGCAAGACGGAACATGCAATCGCGCTGCGTTGGCTGCAACAGTAGAGCATTAAACGGCATAACGTCTCAGCGTTTACTTAAATGACAGTCTGAGGCTGTCTCCGATCTTTTTTAATGCAACTTGGCTAAAAGTCGTCACCTAAACACCGCACCAAACAACATTAGCTTGGCGTGACTTCCAAAAGAAGTTTCGCCTGAAATACAAGGTTACAAGACGATCCGTGTTTCGCATTATTCGTGCATCCTTCGTATTGAATTAAAGCGATACTTACTATGTTGAGGCTGTATGTTGATGGCCGAGGGGAGAAATTTTCCAGCGTGCAGAGCCGCCGGGTGCCCCGCGCCCAAGCGCCCGGGAGACGGTGGCATTCTGCCGGCCGCAGCGGAAGCTCCGAGTCGGTGCGACTCCATTGCCAATCCGGAGAGCAGCGGTGGAGGGACGTGGACGGATCTGGGGGGGCCGAAATCTCGGCCATCCATCATCCACAACGGGTAAACTTGATAAAAGAAACTGTGAGATCGGCTATTCCGAAGGAGCCTGTTCAGGCTATGATGTCCCTAGATCTCTAGGCAAATCAGTGTCCTTATCCGGCATTGTGCCGACCTACAAAACAAAAAAGAAAACCGAGTCTTGGATAAATATAAATGACAATTTATGAAATTTGAATTGAACTGAAAGGTAGATTAAAAAAAAACAGGCTATTCCAAACAAGGGCGTAATGACGCAGTTTGAATCTAACTAAACCGGGATTTAAAAAAGTAATCCTCCCAAGTTGGGTCGGTGCAGAACACGGCACATGAACCGCAAACAACGATGAAGCGAGAGAAGCGAAGCTTTGTACATTTTAAACAGATGCTGATGGTGGTGCGCTGCCCTGAATAATGGGACATGTCTCGCTCCTCGTGCGCTCCCCACACCCGCAGTCCGGCGCTCGCGCTCGGGAACCCGCTCCAGCTCTCGCCCGGGTGACCCGAACCAGCAGAGGGGTGAGGACCACCACGCAGAGAAAACTATTCCACATTTAAACGTTATGGATTACAAAACGCGGGAAGTATCAGATCTAATAATGTCCACCGTGAAAATGTCCACCGCGCACAGCATGAGCAGCAAAATAAAGACTTGTGGCATTAAATATGGATATATCCTAGTTTCGCCGAGGCATCCAATTGTAGTTGATTTTTGAATTATTTACCCAGCGCACAGGGACATGGTTCATTTTTGTGTCCACAGTTGAAGAGATTCGTTGTCAAGCCAAAACGCAGGTTTAATGTGGGATAAATGGAGTCTGTGTATTGCCTTCATTATTAGACATACATTAGTCGACTTTCAATTTCGACTAAACAAACAAGAAAAGGAGACAGATGAAACTCCCACGGCTAAAGTCTCCGTCAATTGTGTAAACCGCTAGAGAATAACTAGGGTTTTATTATGAAATCCAAGCAATTTTATCCTTGTTATAGATCACTTAATTTGTTCCGAGATCTTGAAACCTGACTGTTGGAAGACATCGCTATCAAATGAAAGCATACCAAGCCTCTGGTTTACCATTACCTACTGCACTATAACGCCGTGGACGATCCTAGGTTTTCTAAACATTTATAGCTATCATTATTTATTTGTTTGATTCTGTTCTGACTTCAGTATATGTTAAATATTTGATACTGGATTTGAAGTTACGCTATAACAGGTTCCAGTTCAATAATCTGCTCAACTGCTGCCAGTTTAACAACAATTTTAAAGTTTGTAGCAACTCGAATTTAAAGTTTATAGCAACCTGGATCACATCGCTAGGCCTGAGCTATCGCTACATAATTGGAACAAATATATATATGCGTGTATTTATCAACCACGCTCCATCGCAACAGTGGCCCATTCGACGGCCACGTTTCAAACTTTTAGTATCGGATACGTGTTTTTTCATTTTCAGCGACAAAACTTTTTTTTCGCGGAAACATTAAGCATTCAGAGCCATTTTTTGCGAAGTAGGTTGTGAACGGATTTGCGCTTACAAAATACTTTTACACGCAACCATGATAAACCAGGCTGTTCCCCGCCTTTTCACCGCCGAGACCAAAACTACATTCTTGAGTAAGTGCCTCTGGTTTGCTTCATAAACGCAACTAAACTACATAACGTGGACTATCGGTAACGACATCTTACTTGCAATGGCGATTCAGTTTATAGAATCCCGTTTCGTCGCAATATCCAGACGCAGGGTGGAATATTTCTCACACTCCATTTACAGACCATCCGTAGTCACGCAGAGCAATCGCTTATACGGAGGAAGGCCTCGCGCACAAACCACTGTAGATCTCCGTAAACTCTTCTGCAATGAAACAAGCATTGTTTAACACGCCCCGCCCCCATGAACCCAACCTGACTAATTCTACAACGAAGCCCGTGATAGGTCTCTCGGACTGTCAATCATCGCGATGTAAACATTTTGGCTCTTCGCCAGCTCTATAAAACCAATTATGGACCAAGGAGGCCGGACTGTTTCAAGCCCCCCTTTCCTTCAAGACTTGAGTGATCAAAACAAGCAGAGAATTTGTGGAGGGCAGTTTCAAGGCCGCTCGAGCTCTACTGATTAAAATAGACGGATACAGACTTGATTATTCCACAATGGACACAGATTACAAAACTGCAGACCGATCTTGTGTTCTGGGCGACGCGTTTTTATAAACATTTGACGTATGAGTGGAATTTGCCTTGGCCTGTGGTGAAGTACATCATTCACAGATTTGTGTGAAGGTTATGTTTAGAAAGAACTCCAAGCGCTTTATAATGAATGCTAAAATTAATGCGGTGTTTTATTTGCACCTATTAAAAAGAACGCAGTGGTAAGTAAACGACTAATAGACACATTTAATTAATATTACGTTTTTAAGTTCAGACAGTGTTTGTGATAAATCATATAGCAGTTTATTGATTATGTTCTGCAAGTCTAGGTTTGACACGTTTGTTGTAAATTAAGGTTTGTTTAAATGTCACTTATTTGTTTGTATTGTATACTATGTTAATACATAAATCGGATGTTTTAGGCCCACTTACGATGTTTTAGACTTCTGTCAGTGGGAACTGCATTATATAGCTACTGTCATGTTTTACCATAAAGACGTTTTAGTATATTTGAACTAAAACGCAAGAAAAGTCGGACAAATATTCTTATTGTTTTATAATGTTACACAATGTAAAGAATGTGTTTTAGTAAAACATTATTGTGCGTCTTCTGTTAGTAACAACAGCCACATTTGTTCTTCAGATTTAACAAGTACGTGATTTTTAGGTTGTTTTCAGGACTTTCCATGTGTAAAGGGGAATGTTGATTTACAAAAAAAGAAAAGAAATTGGTGCGGTTTCAAACTACCCCCTGTCGCGCGCCGACGAGGCATCCCCTTACGGGCAGAACAGGGCAGTAAGCAAGATTGTGATGCGGCACTGGATAAAGCTGTGTGAATTTACATTTTCAGAGGAGAACGTTTGTCGACAGCCGTCTTCAACTCTCACTAAATGACTTTTAGGCATCTAATGAAAAAAACAAACAAACGTTGGCTTTGGATCGGTTTCATTCCGCCCCCCAAGGATCACCGGAACAATAAGAGCTGATTTGTCGTGGGAATGGTTCGTTGAAACAAGGGCTATCATGCAGTCTTGAGGTTCACGGCTGTCTGGGCAGGTTATTAATGATCAATGGAACGGCAATAAATAGCAACTGCCTCATAATGGTTTGGTTCACGTTAGCAAGAGTTTTTTTTTTTACGCCAAACTCATCTTTTGCTGCTCTATAACCCTCAGTAAGACCGACACCTTTGTTCTGCTAGTCCAGCAGGGCATGGACGTTTGCTTTTGGATACACAGTGTTTGTTCCTTCAACCATTGTTCACGGTGACAATCACTACGGTTGTTAAGGTGGGTGTTGAACGCATTTTATGCAAATAAACATGATCAACACGTTCGATCTATTGTTGTTTGTTTCAGTTGTTTATGTCGGTTGGCATATGTAATTACAGCGTATTTGTATCTAATAAATCATGCATAATTCATAATAGAATATTTGGAATGATTAACGTTGCGTTATATGTGAACACGGCGTTTTTAACGATATTAGGACAATACGTTTCTGCTATGGGAGTCGAGGCCCCAGCGATATATTGTTCAGTCAGCTGCATTCAGCTATGTAAACTACTGTTAAAGTATTGTTGGATTCAATGAGATGGGCTGCACTGAATTTTACATAACTAAAACCAATTTAGCAGTATTCGCAGATTACCTCACAAGGTGGACTTGACTGCATATAGGCTATGTGCAACGCGAGTGATGATGTATTCTAAGAATAAAACTACAATGAAATAACTTGTAGGTTTTTCCACTTAGCCACACTTCATTATCTGTCTGTCATGAATAAATGGTACAAAACAATTTACTTAATTAAACATTTGCTACCACGTAAACATAACGGGAGTAGTAGACAGAACCCGACATGTCCAGAATGTCCTCATCCTACACTGACTGTGCCAGAGATGCTCCGTGACCTCCCAATCAGTTGATGTGAGGTGGTGTGTTTGATGAAGCCTATTGCAGCAATCGCGCGAGTTTTCTTCTAATTAAGTCGACGTAGGCCAACCTCATTTGCATGTGTAAGTTGCAAGAAGCCTTCAGTTAGCTACCGGGAAAGAAACTATTAAACGAACTCTTTTTAAAGCTGCTACGAAATAAATTGTAACCTGCATTTGTAGCTACCTACTGGATGTGTAAATTGTGTATAACAGAATTTATAACCTGCTACTGAAATGTAGGCACCATTAAAATTTTTGGTTAAAGGCCTTGCTCTGTGAAATCTTACAATTATGCAACTGGCGATTATCCAGCATTGAAATGCGAGAGAGTATAGCTCTCTTATGAAAACTAAAAACAGGGCGTCTTTTTAGGTCTACATGCGCAACAAATTCAACAAACTGCGTAAAGGGATGTTTACTCTGCATAAAATATTATGCCTAAGAATCACCTTCTAAGGATATTAGAGAAGGTTAAGGTAATCTTTCTTCGAATTTAATCATCCCCTTCATATGGAAAGTGGTCGCGCGCTCCTGGATCCCTGCTGAATAATCAAAGTACGTGATTAAAATAGTCTCCGTGTTGCACCATAACTGTAACGCAGTAGTCCCGTTTCCACTTCATGATTTCACGTAAAATAAACGTGTAGGTAGAAAAAAGTTTCTGTAATGTATTTCTTCATGAAAGTGTGACTTAATAATGTGATTCAGAGACATTGGGATACTTTATTTTATGCACAGACCACTCTGGAGAATATTTCTTTCATTTTTAATTCGTGAAGCTACAGCAGTGAGCATTCATAGCCATCCGTGGTTGCTGCAGCTTTCTCCTACACAATCTTTATTTTCACGGGCACTATAGAAATTATGGGAAGCTAGAGTGGTGACCAAGTTTCACTCCTGGGCCCTGAGAACACAGACTACAGAATGGCAGGTGGTGGGTGGCTTGAAGACTTCTTGTTGGAAATGAGGTGGTATCTCTTTCACCACAGATGGCCGTCTTTAAACCTTACCATCCTTATTTGATCCAGATATGATGTCGGATACCGTCCGAGCTGGGGAACGTTGTGTGGCTTTAGTGGTTAAAGACTACCTGATAAGCAGATGATGTAACACTCACCACACAAACTGCTTGTTATTTTGGTCAGCTTATGATTTTCATATAGTAAAACAAAATGTAATATACAACACATTTTGGTACGATTCCACTACATATACTGTTTCTCAACACTTCTTGGCACATTTTGCATATATAGCCTAAGCCTTTTCCCTGGGGATGTATAGTACGAGTTTTGGTATGAAGTGGTTAATGTATCTATGGCTATACAGGGACCAAATTATTCATTTGAGTGCTGGAAGTTATGTTCAAATGTTGACAGTGTTTGTATCTTGTGTGCTTGACTGTGCATATTTTGGCACTGAAAACATGACCACAAAGATCCTTTAAATAACAAATGTGATAACTATGAAATGACAGGAAATGGTTCAACATTTATGAAGAGTTCTGTATGGCAGGATAGCACGACATGGTCCTGAGGGGGTATGGGCTCATTGGGTACAGGACACAGTGGGGTTTTTTGCAGGCTTAAACAAGCTTTCCAAACATTTAGTAGAGAAAATATCCCATAATCATGGTGGAAAAAAAGCTACTGGCATCTGGGCTTCCCAAAACAATTCACATTCTGTCACTGTTCACTGGGCAGAAATCCCTGAACTTATAGCATGAGTGCAGCCTAGAATTAACAGTTAACAGCTGGGATCTGAAAGCTGATGGCTTGCCATTTTATTGCTTACATTCTTTGTAAATAAAGCTGTATGGTCATACTGAAAGACACCTCAATATCTCCAGAAGGTTTTGCAGAAAGCAAAGTTGCTGGCGTAGTGCATAATTATGAATGCCCTTAAAAATATATATAAAAAGGCATGTGAGTAAAAAACAGAAACATTACTGTCCGGGCTGTTATACAAGATAAGGATATGTGTCTGGTTCTAATCCGAGTGTTTGAAGCTTCAGTAACAAGATACATAATGACAAATTAGGATGGTCAGAGTTGCTATTTTAATCACAATCAGGCAGTGCAAAAAATGTTGTAGGCAGAAGAATGAGGCTGGGTGTATTGGTATGTATCAGTGGTAGACTGTGGTAGTCTATGTAGTGCACTGGGACCACATTGTTTATACACATTCTTGAACATAGTTTATTCAAGCAGTAAAGTCATTAAAATCAGAGTTAACAGTGGGCTGCAAGTCAATTATTCATTGATAATGTTTTTGAACATTAAATTATTTTGCTGCTCGTATTTTGGAGGAAACTTTAAAACAGACACCACACACCACAGCCGACAAGGAACAGCGCCATCTACAGGCTGGTGTTGTAACCCTAACCCGAACTACAAAATCTGGAATGGCCTCCTCATGCAAAAGTGGAACAAGCCCAGGAGAAACGAAGCAAAGCACCTGAATCTGACCAGCCACCATACATCACTTACCAAGCATGTGGGCAAGGAAGCACAGATCTTTGGACCATGACCAAAAATTAGTTCTATCAGCAATAGTGAAGCTAGTTAGCTGGTATGTTCAGCTCTCTGTCAAGGACAAAATAAACCTGTCTGCCATTGGCTGGTGCTGTAAAACGTCCTACCTTTTAATCCTCACTTCAAGTGGAGGGGTTTTTTGTCTCTCTTGTGAATGCTAAATTCAGTGACACACAATGACTCACAGATGCCTGTCACACATATTTCAATCAGTATTTTTTTTACCCTCTTAGGAAAATTCCTGTGAACCCTAGAAAACTTTTTTAGTACAGTTTTTACTCAAGAAGTGTTGCTCCATACAGTTGAAAAGCTTGCTTAAAAACAAGAGATTTGAATGTTCATGAAAAATTAGTATAATAAAAAAGATATCAATGCAAACAATATCAACTGCTAAAGATAAAAGCTGCTATTGAATTTGTAATTTAATTGATAAAAAACTGAGATGTACTTTCATATGTTGAGATGTTTTCCATGGTACAGAACAAAGTTGCAGTGCATTGCAGTGGTGGGCTGTGCAGGGGCTCCTGTTTGATTGGGTCTTCTGCATCTCGCCTGTGAGAGGTCAGCCGCGAGGACGTTGAATGTGTCGTATGTGCACCTCTCAGAAAATGAAAAGCACTCAAACAGTGAAATGTACACCTTCACTGTCACTGTTGTCTTTCAGGCATGCGAGACACATTTCTTTCCAGCAAGAGTACCACCCACAAGTCAAGACACCCTTTTAAAATCAGAATTATTTTTGATTTAAAGACTTTCTCCCATGTGGCTGTTATTTCAGTCACATGAAGCCTTCACACCAGTCCCATGGGCCAGGTGCCATCTGTTTTATAGCCTTCTCTGCACTTTATGGAGATACGACTGCAATTCCTGGTCCGAAAAAACACCTCGGCACATTGGAAGTTGGATTGCATGTTTCAGCCTCCCTTCTGATTCCTGCCTCCTCTCCCCCCACCAACAGGTGACAAATCCCATCGTCTCTTGAACATTGTCCACATTCTATGCACGGCACGTAAGTGAAGTAGCATCTGTGGGATTTGGAATTTATTGAACTTCTCACTCCACAACGCCCACCCACCTGCCCTACAACCCATCACGGAGGGAACCTTCTCTGAGATCCCTGGGGACTTGGTCTCTGCCCTCTGCTGCCTTGACTCTTGTGGCCACTGATGGCTCTGGATTTGACAGGCGGGCCAGCCAAACTGCCAGCCAGCACCGGGCCCCTCCCACAAAGACGGCCCTGCTGGGGTTTAATCTCAGCGTGGCGGGCCGTTCTTCTGACAGGCTTTAATTCTCTCTGGGCCCCATTCATCGTGCACTGTCTGTCATGAGCCTTTAATCAAATGTGCTGTGGGATATTCACATCTCGGGCCAAACCTTCCAGGCTCACTTTACACCATCACATATATTCATGAGGTATTTTATTCATGAGTTTGTTTGCCTTTTATGTTATGTTGTTCTAGCCTGCGTCCTGTCTGCCTATGATTGACAGGAGGGTGGCGTCCAGACTACACCATGCAGTGCAGTTCTTATGCGACCAAAACATAATGGATCGAGATTATGATAGAAATTATACTGAAGATATCACATTTTCTCACTCTGTTCCTTTCCTTTGAAGTACACAAAAAGGAATTCCTATTAAATCATTTCAAAAGAGATCAAAACTTCACAAAAATGCAGAGCATAAATCCAGTGCCAGCAGTTGAGGCAACAAGAATGGAAGAAAAAATATAATTGTAGAGGAAGCCAAACCGTTTGAACAGTCAGCAATAAAGTGGAAAACTGCTTGAGTTATATGCTGACATCTGACATACTATGACAAAAGTATTTTTATGAAGACTTTACTGAACACACATAAACTCAATATAGTTCCTGATCTTGCCATTTTGTTTCTTGCAGTCAGAATTTCTTCGCATTAATCCAATTTTTAATCCTACAAATCCATTTGTAATATGGTTAATCTGTGTTTTTTGGGGAAGAACAGACACCACAGAATAAGGAATATTGTTGTAGCTTAAGTTTCCCGCAGTGCTCAGTCAGGAACTTAGCGTGGGTAGTGCACGTTGTGTGGAGACCTTCCAAAAAACCGAGCTGATTCCAATGAGAAATGAAACACATTTGAGCTGATAGGTTCACTGCATGAGCTGCTCGTGGGGGAGGGGCAGTGTTTCACATTTTTAATTATCTCTGGCTTTATGAGTGTCCTGACGCTCATGTCAGTCCTGGGGTGTGTTTCAAAACTTGCCCTCTCTGTGGTTAAACTGGCACTGATGCAGGTATTGACCTGAAGAGATGGAAATGGATGTCTTGGCATAGTTTACCTGTAGGACACTTTTCCTGTAGGAAACTTTCTGTCTTTACATGGCTGAAGACAAAAGCGTCCTGTTCTGAGGTCACTCCTTACTGTAACCCCACACATAGATGATATTTCAAGGGGAAAGGGATGGGAAAAAAACAACCCACTACCTTTTTTCACTGTATTCTGCGTACGTGAAAAATGCACAAGCCAAGACTTTCGGTCCACAGTGCCAGCGCCGCCTCCGGGAGAGGGTCTGCTCTGCCTCAATCGGCAGACTATTTCAGTCTTTAAAGAAGCCGCAGCTCTGAAGCAGGTTCCGCTCAGACAGGCACATCAGCAGGTCTCCACGGCCCCGCGAGGCTGACCTCCTGAGACATTCCCTCATTCTCCTTTTCTCCGCTGACTCTTGGTCATCAAGTGTCATCCTGCAGAGCATTCTGGGACCACAGCAAAATTCAAATCCCTCTCCTCCCATAAAGCATCAGCTCAATGTTCCATATGTGGTTTCTCTCTCTCCCTTACACACACACACACACACACACACACACACACACACACACACACACTGAGAGGCCTAAAGTAGCCACATCCTCTGCTACTTCCTCAGCAGGAATGGGAAAAGCCTTCCCCAGCTACACACTTGACAGGCCATGCTGCTCCCACCTTAAAAGGCTGTGACTTGTGATGACCGCTACTCCATGACAAGATCACACACATGTTCTGAGCGAGTCCATCCATCCACTTTCATTTGATCCCTTAACTGCAAGCATATGATCATTATCTCAGTGGTTTTTCAAAGCATGGGTTTTGATATTTGATCATGATTGGTATTAAGAATGTTGTTGAAAGTATGATTTCTTTTAGGTACATATCCACATACGAGGTTTGTGTGTGTGTGTGCGTGCATGCGTGTATGTGTGCGTGCATGCGTGTGTGTGTGTGTGTGTGTGTGTGTGTGTGTGTGTGAGAGAGGGTGTGTGTCAGTAAAAAATTCAGTAGTGATGAATTGGAAATGAGGACAATCTGTACAGCACAGAAAACGAGATAATTAGGCCTCTAATACGACTCTTGTGGACGTAACTAAAGGACATTGTGATGCACACTTTTAAATTTGATCTTCTTCACTAGTTTATTTAACTCTTTTAAAAGGGGTCAAGTTGTCTGGGACTTGAAGTTTTTGAAATGAGTTACTAAATGAGAATATATTCATACGCCAGGTTCTTATATGCCAATTGCTCAGTTAGAAGAAAATTTGCTCTAAATGCAAAGTGTCACATGGGTTCCAAAGAAAGCATCCCATCCCCTGGAAAAGTTAATTACCCACTCAGTTTGACCCAGATGATCCACTTCAAGGAACGTTGCCTATTACCAGTCAGCACTGAAAGAGAACAGTTATATAGCCTGGAGTGTCTCATTTACCAGAAATATCATGACGTTTCATAAGCAATACATGTAATTTAAGAAATGTAAATGTTTATTGCACTAATTTGGTGTTTGACAGTGCAGACCATGCCTCGGGTGAGGTGTGAGGAGGTGGGAAGGTGTGTGAGAACTTCAGCCCAGAGAGCAGGACGGGAATGTTGAGAATATGCAGGAGATACACTGAGTGGTTTCAGTCGCACTCTTTCCCCAAAACCTCAGACTCTGCATAACTCCATCTGACCTTATCACTCTCTTCGTGTTGTTCACCTTTAGTGTTTCCCTCTTCACCCTTCCCTCTTGTTCCTCATTTTGCCAGACAGTTTTAACATTGTCATTAATTTAATAAACAGAGGCTGCTTCCAGTGCTGTGGCCAGATGAAATAGGTGGACCTGCATGAAAACATTCCCATGTAAACGTATCATTACTTCTGTGAAATACAGTCTTGGACATAAGAAGCTTATCAGGAACATATCGAGTATAAGGAAAACACAAGTACTGTATTTCCTTTTAAGCTACATGTATTTCCTTTTAAGCTATGTAATCTCATTTAGAAACAGCATCTGGTAGCATAAGAACGGAAGTTTGTTATGTGTTGTGTCCTTCTTTCTGTTCTATACTAAAATTATAATGCTCCAAACTGACCTAAGGCCCGCTGAGATGTAAAACATCAAAAAGGAACAAGTCTATGTCTGAAACTAAAAGATAGCTTGGTCAAAAGTCCCCACAAATGGTCTACGTGCTGACTTTGGTATTGAGTATAAGTTTAAAAAAAAGTCTTGGAAATATTTAACATAACTAATTACTATTCAACTGCACTCACAGCCCAATATGATTTATGCTTTAATCTCATAATTGTATAATTGGTAGAGCTCTCATAGAATGTCGCATCCTGTTTCAGTGAGAGTGAAATAGAAAACCTCACTGGCGTTCATATCAAACAGGTGATCGGTTCAGCCGTGATTATCGCCTAAAATCTAGGAAACAAGACAGAGATTGAACATGCTTCACAAACACCAGATTGTAAGTATTTGTGTCTGGTGTATGTGATAGGGGCCTTGACAACCCAACAGTGGAACACACCATTCATTCATGTCATTTTCAAAAACTATTGTAAGCCTATTGATCTAAAGGGAAGGGAGAAATGAGAGCCATTTGGGGCTTTGCTATTGAGCTCCATCAGTTTTGCTGCCTCTAACTCATTGTGCTTGATGTCATCAATCATACACAATTGAGGTGATTTTGTTTGATGCACTCACTTCGAGTTTCTTAGCATGGCACACGAAGCTCTGGCAACAGCAGCCTACCGCAGACAGTGACAAGATGTGACTGAAACACACACACACCGCATACACGGCAGGAACAGAATGACCGACCGCATTCCAGACGGTGGCTCTGGGGACAAATCCTTCTCTCTTGCCGGGACATGGAGACTGCTAGCCGAACCCCAGACACAGCCGTCAGGCTTATACACTTGAACTGTGAAAGCAATTTTGATTTCCTCCCAATCACAGCTACAGGCTTAAGTCGATAAAAAAATTCTGTGATGTATATTTTCTCTGTAGCATACTGCCGGAAGAAACATCTCCTTAAATGAATGCTGATGAAAGAAACATGATACTCCCTTTTGAACTGTGAACATAAAAGGCAGTAATAACATAGAGCAGACTTTTATGGGTAAGAGGGTGAGTCAGTGCTGGATAGCAAGAGGGGGGCTGTCCATGAATTCTGGGAAATGTAGTGTGGTGTTTTGATGTGCCTAGACTGCCATTAACTCAGTGGCACCTGTCTGTGTAAGGTCACCTCACCTCTCCCGCGTTAAATGATAGACTGGCACTCCAAATAAATTGGTCAGATGAACAGTAGAATTGCTTTTGCACAGCAGGAGTGCACTGCGCTTTGCTACAATGACCGACAACGATTTATAATCCAGGTTTTTATTTAGTGATAAAACCCGCTGTGATGGAAGGTGACAGATCCTACCCCAGGAATAAATCAAAAAGAAAACAGTAGGCTTTAGCTTTGAGCTTGAATATAAAAAGTGTCATTTTGCATTATTGATCTCCTGAAAGCTCTGACGGAGATGATGGATGTCTGATTCTCTGCAAACCTGAATGGTTTTGAAAAAATATCAAATGTATACACGAACGCTCGATATGCCACGGGAGTTCAATATTTCCATTGTATTTGATGGACGATGGTTTTCCTACGATGAACTGGCTACGCCTATTAAACGTGGAATCACGAGAGAAGCCACGTGCATATGCACAGAAAACGAACACGAATGTCAAAATAACGCAGTCTGCAGTAATTAACATTTATCTAATTCCAAGAAAATAAATCTCATAAACGAATCTGCTCGAATCGAATGCAGGAAGTGGTTTTATTGTATGTGCGCTATTGTGAAGGAAACAGTGAAAAGACGAGCCGTGCTCGGCGTGCTCGCTCTGAATGCGCCCACATAACGTTTGTGTTTTACGCGTGTGGTTTGTTGTAGTGTGAGAAGGGGAGGCCTCCAGAGAGCGGGCGTGTCCGCCTCTCTTTCAACCGCAACATGCATGCCATTTCGGGGCATGAAAACCACCGCTCACCCCGGGAGCTGCGACTAACCATGCCAAACAATGCCCTTCAGTTACACTTTTCTTTCCAGCATTCTTTTAATCATGACATCAGCTTCCCACTCCGAAAACGCGGCCAGATGCAGAAGTAGACAACAGCGCGAGCGCAAAGCAGCACGCAGCACGCTCACGTCACGCAGATCAAAGGCAAAATCTCTCGGAGGCGCAAACGGAACTGTCGTTTTCTTTGGGTTATATCCAGCTGACGCACGTCGCACCGACGATACGGACGCGCCTTTAGGCAATAATGGCCTTTAAACGTATCTGTTCATACTTATAGGGTTATTCTGTTATATCGAGACCCTCTGCTTCTTGTATAGACCCATTAGGCGTTTTCAACCGTGTCCTGTTTAACACATCCAAGGTCTCAGTTCTCTGATCACGCGCTACTTTTTTTTACTTGCCTCGAAATGGGAACATGAACATGAAGCGTAGCGCTGGCGTTCGGACGACCGCGGCGCTCCCTTAATGCGAGCAACACGTTTATCTAATTGCAGCTCGTTATCTGCAGTGACCGGCTGCTGTACACGTCCCAGCAGCACCTGGAGTCGTCGTCGCCGAAGCGTTGCTCGTGTTTTTCCATCTTTGGCTCTGCTCTGTCCAAAACGGGCGCAGTACCACGCAGTCTTCATCACTCATGTGGCTATATGCGCCTCTGCCCAGCATGAAACTCGCATGCCGCGCACCCTGCGGCTTGTTTCGCCTTCACACTTGTATAACATATTTTCGACACATTCCTAATATTATATGTGTAAGTATATGTATCTTCGCATCACTTTGTCTTACTCGTTGACACAGAAAGTTTAATGACTACGGGAAACTGAATATTAATGTGTATCTCAAAATATCATTACTACTGTAATAACCAAAGAAAGCATCGGGAAGACACGTTTTGAATTTCCAGCGGCTGACACTGAACCCAAATACCACAAGGCTGACCGCGCGCTGTCTTGCTGAACGGTTCCATCTCTACTGCGCTGGGTCACATAAACAGCTGTCTGAAATCTGGGTCACGCTAGCCTCGCCTTTATATGGCAAAGACGGTGCGTGACACCCTACAGTGAAATCCTGCACACAAAATTAATCACAAGGGTTTATTACAAAAACAGGTCCGACGTCCTTGTAACAGTTTTACAGATTTGTGTGTGTTTGAACAGTTGCATCACGAGATGTAATTTTCCACAGGGATCCTAGATATCCTTGAGAGTGTAATATTGACAGCGAATATGGCAGTAATACTGAACCAAAGCCTCCAGTACAGCCTGTGTGAGAACAGGTAAATAGGGCTCTTCTGGAAAATGGTTATAAGCATATGACTTTGAGCATCATGGATTCAAAGGTGCTGTGGAATCACCTAGGTGTCAATATTCTTCTAGTGTCTGAGCTCTTGGCAAATTTCCAAAGACAACTACATTATCTGTGATGGGGTAGTGGGTATGAGGTACCTGTACAAATAGAGGCATGGTGAAGGTCTCGTAAAAATATATATTTATTTTTATTTATTTATGATTCCCTCCTGGGGTTCCTCCCTCTGCTTGAGGACTCCTCCCTGTACATCCCATTCAGTATGGGCTTCTCCCCTGTGCCACTGAGCACAAACATGGACTGACCTTTGAAATATTCCAGAGATATTCAAACCTTTCACACATACCAAAGTAATTACCCTAGTGAAGCTAATAATAACTGATAACATGTTTTACTAGGTAGATGACAGGAGTATAAGTTATGAAGAGTATGTTGCCTATAAATCACCATCTCTGTCGCTCAGAGTTATGTACAGAAAGGGTGTGAGCTTCTAAGAGGCCTTCTAATGTCTGTTTATAGACATTAGTGGTGTGACAAACCTAGAAAAGGTTAGGTTTTAAAGGGAAGGGACCAGACGCATGGGGAAACCCACGGGCCCTAATCAGGCTAAATGGGACTTTGTAAAATAGTAAAATGCACACTAGCTCAAGTGTGAAGCCTGACCCAAGGATAGTTATGGCCCTTTTGAGTCTCTCTCTCTCTCTCTCTCTCTCTCTCTCTCTCTCTCTCTCTCTCACACACACACACACACACACACACACACAGATTTTGCTAACTTGACATCATCAGGTTTATAGTTTCCATAAAAGTCCAGCGTCCTTGCTTTTGCGATACCCGCCTTGCGATGTTAACCGGTCATGTGCGCCGGGAGGTATCTGAGTCGCGTTTTTTTCTGAACGGTGTATGTTTCATAGGGCTGTTAGCCTGGAAAGCACAAACAAGCTTCTGTTTCTTGACCATCACAACAAGCCATCAACAAGCTGAGGAAATCTGAAAAAAATGACCAGAGCCAAGGACACGCTGTAAGGGGGAAGCACTAAAAAACACTTTCATGACTTTTACAAAATGCCACATGCGTGCCACATTGCACAGACCCGCCGTCCTGCTGCCACACAGCAGGGAGCTCTTTAACACCAGTGTATAATATGGGCATTAGCTACATTGCTTCTGGGAAATCAATGAGTTTAAAACAATCTTCTGAAAAACAAAATTACATTTCCTTTTTCTACGACTGACTGCCCCATATAAATAGTTACATAAACTTTTTATTAAAGGTTATATTACACCACTTCCATGAAAACAGCTATGGTTTTGCTGTGGTATGTAAAACTGGCTTACATCTTCATGTGACTATCTGGGTTGTCTGTAGTTTCATTCTCATATTCTTCTCTGAATCATGAATGCTGTCCTCTTGTTGTATAGCAATTTCATGTATCATATTCACATATTGTTAGCACTGTGACTAATACTGAGTCTGCATATTCAGCTTGTGTAATCCTGCAACCGTGGGTCCGATCAGAGGTCCCTGGACTACCACAGCCCGTTTGCATCCTGGCCCAGAAGGGATCTTTGGTTCCTTGCCGGAATACAATCTCTCACTGATCAGAAATTCCATCCCATATTGAATGCACATGTGAGTTAAAATTGAGGTCATGCTAATCTGTTCTTCTCGTCTCCTGCTGCCAAATTATAATTTAATCCATAGCCTGCGTCTGAAGTGCTATAAAAGTATACATATACAGTGTAATCCCAGATAAGTATGAGTTTTCTTCAAAACCTACAAACCACAACTAATGCCATGTGTGGTGAAATGGAACTTTTAATAAATTGATACCCCAAATCAATGTAGTGCCACTGTTATCCGTAAAGGGGTTTGTTTTGAAATTGCATGAAAACTACCTGACTTACAAACAGGAAGGTTAATTTGTATTCAGAACCAAACAACCAAAGCATAATCCTGATTATATTTGCCTCTGCAAGTCAAACTTTTGCATGTGCTTATCTTCTAATCCACGAGTAGAAAAGACGGATTTGACAGTCTGCGGGAAAAAAAGACACTAAAAAGAGACAGTGAAAGGGGGTGGGAGACAGAGTTGGGGGAAAGAGAGCAGGAGGGAGGGAGAAAGAAGGTGGGAGAGGGAGATAGAGATGGAGAGAGAGGCGAGTGGGTGGGAGGAGACGTGGAAACTGCATGAGCTCTTTAGTGAGCGCCTGAGTCAAAACATTCTGTGGCAGACCAATACTTCTCTATTTACATCTGTCACTGTGAGACAAACTACATAAAAGGAACTCTGCTTCTGGGAATAGTTCAGTGGTTCAACAAGCCAATTAAACAGGTGTGTATTTGCCCCATTGCTGAAATTGGCGTACAATGTGTCCTCTAGCATTTTGAGCAGGAGCTACAAGTCCAGCGTGGTGTGTGGTGTATGATGATGAACAGTGCACCTCACTGCACTATTTGACCTCTGGGGACACAGTGTCTCTCAGATTGAATGACTGAAAATAGACATTCTCGTGCTCTGATACTTATTAAAATGCCTGAGCACAGCTCCAAGCAATTGCGTCCTATTCCAGCTCAGATGATATCTGTTCCTTACACCATACCAAACATCCCATCCTAAAAATGGCATTTTGAAAACACTAATAAAGAATTAGGATCATGAATAAAGAAAAATATTACTACTAACAAAATTCAGTAATAAGCTCAGAATAAGAACAGGCTGTAACTGAACGGCACTTGGAGGTATTTTTAATCCCTGGTCTGTGGTTGCGGTTAGGCCCTTTCTCCCTCAGCATGAGCAAAGCTCACATTTTTCATTCCTTCCACTCCATAAAGAGCTGCGATAACCCCAGAGACCCATCTGCTGTCGCCGTCTGAGATCCATCGTGTGGATTGTCTTAAATGTAAACACATTTCTGGTCCATCTTAAAAAGCATCACTAGAATTATTGAGTTGGGAAATAGTAATGTCACATGTCGTACATGCTACAAGTATTCAATTTAAACTGAAATGTTGTACATATGCATAGGACTCACAGGTTTATGTCATTCATTCTGCAGTTTAATACTGCAGGTAGAGTGTGGCTCCCATTTACTGTCATCATTAAGCATCCAGCCCAAAAAACTAAAAATAGAGCTTCATGCTACTCTCATCGCAGGCTGAGACAAGCAGAAGTCATAACATTGGTGGCCTAGTGTCTGACATATCATTAAACATTTACCAATGCCTGGATAAGAGTCCTCACAGCTGGGAAGATGGCTCTCTGCACCTTACCCGAGTGTAGTGCTCTGATCTTAAGTGCAGGTTCCCCTGTCAGGAATGGGTCCCCTGAGGATCAGACTCGCTCTCCCATGTCAGACCACAAGTGAGCATCAGTGCCTACTCTGCACTAGTGAACAGGGTGGAAGGAGAGCACGCAGGACGGCTCAGGCGTGGCGAGCGTATTTCTGACAGCTGCTTCTCTACGTGAGCGAACAGAGGGACGCGTTTATCACCACTAAGAAACCCGGTAATGCTTCTTCTAAGAAACAAATGTCATATGTCTCTAGTACAATGCCATTTATCATAAACCACCGTCTGCTGGCCTGTGTGTTGGTGTGGTAATAGATGGATAATGTATCAGAAAGATCCCACCAGGGAGTAGATAAGCAGCTGAGCCTTGAGAACAATGATACTTAGACTAATATAGAAAGATATGAGCGACACTATCAAAACGGTTTCTGTGTGTCCTTCGCTATGTCTTTGGGGGTATGTGAGAAACAAGATCACGTAATCCAAGTTTAGGCGAGAGTGCCCTACGACTGTGTGAAAACACATCAGAGTTCTCACCGGCTCTCTGGAGATGACATGGCTAAGCTGGCAACGTTGTGCCAACACACAGCGTCAAAGCCATCAACAAACCAACTGCAGAGAACAAAACGCACAAAAGAAACGTGCAAGAGGAACCACGACGACGACAGAGGCCTTACACGACAGCAGACAGCTTATTTTGCTGCTACACTGGGCTCACCAAGAAACAACTTGTTATAACATGACTCCCAACACAACTCAACTCCCGAGGTCATGCTTAGAAGCCCCAGAGATGGCACTCCGCTCCAGTGCATGTGTTAGCTCGGCACTGCAGTGAGGCCAGGGCGAGGCTGGCTATGATTAGAGCAGGAGATGGGGGTGGCAGACGAGCGCATGTGATGAATAGGGTGTCCTGGCCTCCTTCACTTCCAGCGGGCTGATCCATCTCCTCCTGAGTGTTGCGGGCTGCTCAAAGCCCTGGTGCTTCAGAACTGGAGCAGGGTGAAAAATGATTAGCAACAGGCGCACGAGAGCCTCCTGCAGCTACGCTAGAATTAGCGCTTTCAATGTGGCCGAACTCATTTACGAGCCATCCAGTACCCCCCCAGTGGACTCGCTATTATTAGACCGACTCGGCATCGAACATGCATGCAATATGTATCATGGTGAATGTTCTAGTGACACTCCTTTCAAGTTTTTCAAAGTCAGATACTATGGGTAAAGCGATGGTGAATGAGAAGTGGTGGCAATTTTGTTTAGTTTCTCAGTTAATACCACCAACACCAATACAGAAACAAGGAATAAGCTAGTTTACCTACATGGAGTTGCTATGTCACTTGAAATCATAACACACTCGCCACCCACTTTATAAGAAATACTTGTTTAGGCTATTAGAAATACCTTGTAGGTGTATAATTAGAGAGAATACCCTGTCGGATGTCATAACTTAATTCGCCATCCTTCAACTCTTCATAAATCGTCAGCTTCAAACCACAGGCTCACGGCTATAGGCATATGCGTTTGGGTGGCAAACCACTCTGAGAAGTGCCACTGAGTCCAGCAACACTGTCTGAGATATAGGCCTACTATACAGCATCTAGCTACTATCACGTCTGTCACAGCTATGTAGAGAATGGTCCACCACCAAAGCAATTTCTAGACAGCAATGGCCCTGATCTGAAGAACTGACCAGTGGTTAACATGACAGAAGGTACTACCTTGAATCAATTGTCCTTAACCTGAAGAAAATACCGCTTCTTTCCCGAGTACAATGCGTGCTAAAATACAGCTTGTACTCTGCTTTAAAAAGCACCCAGGCCGCTAAGATAAGTATAGCATAACTACTGATGTGGCCAGATAATGTATTGGCAAGAAAGATGTTTCAGAGAGGTGGGTGATAAGTTGTGTGATTTTAATACATTTCTTTTCCTCTATCATTTTCATAATATTCTCTATCTAAACTAAAATCTGAAACGTAGACGGCAGTTTATTAACGTCCTGCACTGTCCTCCAGCTGTTCTGAAATTTATCTCAGTAACATTTTCACGGTATTCAGGCTATTAAGATAATAACCAGATTCACATGAACGCCAGCCCTCAACACAACATGCCTGGGAATGAATAATCTCGGAATACGTTAGACAAATCCGGGCAGACCTGCCCTAACCTTCTAATGCGCAACGCTTCATTTCTCACTAGCGGGTTGAGCGTCGTATTCATACTCTTTCCTCCATGTATTCTTAGGTTACCTGTCTAACTGCGTTTAATTTTTCTATCTCCCTCAGATGTACGCCAGTAGAAAGAAGCGTTCAAAGCTACGATAATGTCCTAAATGTCTGCTGGTGTCGACGTGCGTCACTTCAGAGCCTCATACCGACGCACCTCCAGTAAGACCACAGACATGCTCTGTGGTTATAGCTGTCAGCAGCTGTGCTACACATTATTAAGCTACTTCCTTCGGTGAGAAAACCGGCGGTGCTTTGAAGCTGTCAGATATACTAACCTCTAAATATAGGCTAGGGTGCTACACAAACGTAGCAGGCCATGTTAAACTGCACTTATCCGGTACAAAGCATTTGATTCTGGTTGAAAGCATCTGTTTGCATTTGCTTCGCTTGTCTGAAACATTCACGGATCGTTCCTGCAGGGGTATTGAGGCAGTGCAAACGTTTTTTCCTGTCCAGTAATGTTCAGAATGGTCAGAATAAGCTGGAAATTTATCTCTCATCAGCTTGCTTGGTGTAAGATAGTATCTGGTATGTCTGTCAAAATAAGCAAACTTCTGAATAATCTGTCAGTTGTCAAAGGCCCAAGAGACGTACTCTGATTTCCTTCACTGCTTGAACGTTAGAACAAACAGCAATCCTGACTTCACTCACAGTAATGTTGTATACATTATTGATGTCTCTTATTATGAGGCAAAGGACAGTTTGGTGTAATGTGATGCTTCAATTTGCAGAAGTAACCGTAAAGGAACCAAGTGAAAAGGACTGATATTCGTATACCAAACACAAAAATGCATCGTTCCGTGCTTAATTTCTTATAAAAATTCACGCTGCATCACAGAAACAACACTGTACAACAGCACCATCTTCTGGTCATGTTTCAATATTTGCATCAAATTATCAAGGTCATTATTAAGTTGTAGGTTAATAACTCACAAAAATGAAATAAATTAACATGAAAAGAATAAAAAATAAAACCCTTATACTATATATACAATATAAAACCCCTATAACATTATGTTTAAAGAATCCCTTTCATATTGAAAAAGGTATTTAAAAACACTTCACAGAGCCTGAAATATGGAGACGAAAGCAAGTAAATATACAAAAAAGCTTTTATTCACTGAGGTTTGCATTTTAGTTGCTTTAGCAAAAAGATATAACATTCATAATGGAACAATTAAGGACAATAGTGTATTGGGGATTTGGCTTTAAACCTGCATTATTTAGATCATCAGTGACACGGGATGTCTGGACAAGGTAGATGCAAAAGGCCAAAAGCCACTGGAGTCTCCCAACAAACCTCCATATAAGGGCATGGTTTCCTGTCTCAGAGCACCACAGGAGGGGCCGTCAGAGGACGCCATTGAAGAAACAGCCTCTGGCAACATGAGAGGACCCTGCGTTGTCACCGGGCAGCATACACAATAAACACTTTCATGTAACACATATAAGCAACACAACGAAGCATACATACGATGTACATACGACTCTTTACAGTGTGAACAGTGTCCTGCCACCTCACCACATTCAACAGAGCTCAGCCTCACAGCTGAGATGAAAGCCTGGCTTCGGCTGGCAGGGACTGCCGAGTTGCTACATGGGAAACAGCTGCACCCAATGAGATGGAAGGGAGGGACGTGTGGAATCTGCTGAGATGGAATGCACAGTGGCACTAATAGCCCTGGGTGAAGTTTGAGCCCGTCTCTGATTGGAGGCTCTGGCCTGGGGCAATGAAGCCGCAGGCTGCATACGCCACCACAGATCCCAGCATCAGTCCGGTCATGTAGGACACGGTCATCGTGTTTCCTGCAGAAAAACGACAAACAGAGAAAACAGAGAGAGCCACCGCTGAGAAAAGAGTACAAGCTCACACACCAAACGATTTTTTAGCTTTGGTACTCTCACATGTGGGTCCAGCTAACGTCTCTCTGGCGTGGCTATCGACACACCAAAGCAGGTGTGTGCCTGCCCATGGCAATAATTCACTGGCCTTTTGCTGGCTGGCTGCTCCAAGCCTTGCTGGCCAGCCCTGTTGGACTTGGTCCCTTGAAGGCAGTGCACGTACCTGCTAGCTCTCTCTGCTCAGGCGGCACCCTGCCGGCGGCCTGGATCATGGGCACGCTGCCGAAGTAGCCGTTGCTGATGCCCATGAGGAGAGAGAAAACGCAGGGCCACGCCGGGTGTGTGAGCGTCGGCGTCGGTGCCGGGTACACACACAGGACGAAGAGCGGGATGAAGACCACCCGCAGACATGAGCAGAGCAGCAGGCGCACGCCGTTCCACTCGTAAGGCAAAGCCGCCAAGATCTGCAGACAGGCAGGCGGCCATTAGAGTGGAGGGGAACCTTCCCAACGGGACAAACACACACGTGTATCAGAGGATAATGTCCGTTTACTGTTCCTAGAATGCATCCTGGTTTTTCTCATTTAACACCTAGGATCTCGTTGGCCTGATATGATTCACCAAAAGATCAACAGTCAAGGAATAACAAGTATATCTACACAAATCATCAAGGCAGTACTGAAAAACCCAGGAAACAAGGATGCATCATGGCCCAGTTGTTCTGATTTCTGATGTAGCGGCTCACTTTGCCCACAAAGTCAGACATGTTGAAGATGGCCATAATGAGGATGGGGAGCCACTCCCCCAGGGCGGGGTTACGGATCTCGGACTCCAGGCCGGGAAACAGGCACAGGGTGATGAAGTAGGTGACTGCAATGGACAACATATAGGTCCAGATCACCCGGGAAACCACATAACGATGCAGGATCATATCTGAAAGACACACACTTGCCTTTTAGGGCTGTTTCCTCATGGAGAAAATGTCACAGACATGAATTTGTTGGTATTTTAACATCATAATAAATAAGTGAGTGACTAGACTGGAGCTTTAAAATACTGTTGCCCATGTGAATACCTTTGTGTATTATGATCCTTACTGCTCTCTGTGGTCAACACTGGGGCTGTCCCCAAATTGTTTTCTGTTTTTTTTTTTTTTTTGTGTGTAATCCTTGTTTTTTGTTTTAATGGCACAATTTTAAGACTCTGAAATGTTCTCCCAGTGTAAATGTGTAGATGCCCCAGTGATGCCACTGCTCCTGCCATCTTACCCTTGATGCCTGGCCAGCTCCTTTTAATCTTTAGCTTTGGCACATCAAATCTCACATAAGTGCTGCTGCCCGCATAAACGACCTCAGTGGCGCCATCTTCAGCCGGAGATGCTGCCACTGCACCATTGCCCTTGACAACAGAGATGAGGTCAGTCCTCTTTACTGAACTGAAGTTATATATTTATAACAAACAGGAAGGGGTGGCCCTCATTTGCTAGATGCGGGAAGTGAAGCGTGAAATGACAATGAAAAAATATGTCAAAACCAAAAGGCAGCACCACTCCGATCTGCCTGGTTCTGAAACTGCATGCACTAGATTTAGCAATTATGAATCTTTCTCAACGAGCTAGCAGTTCCACGGAAGCTATGCACGGAGGGCCATTACTTGATTAAGTGCCTGGCTGAGTCTGTAAAACCACTCTCTTTAATTTGTTGAGATAAAAAAAATCGCCCCGAGGTTTGGAGATGATGGAGTCTGGGAAGACTAAGTATAGTGATTCAGGGGGCAAGGAGTAGTTGAAGAAGAAAAAGACTACAAAAGCAGAATATAATTTTAAGTATTAGGACACGCAGGCTGTTGGCACATTTTAGAATCTGTTTTCGTCTAGTCATGCCTGTCTCTGTGGCTTTTGTTCTTCACATATCTCTAAGATGTTAGCCTATAGCTGAATGATGGTATATCTTCTTTGTTCAGACTGAACGGATATCACTAGGCCTTTATCTAGGAGCTGGCCGTCATCTCTTCAGAATGGGCTGTTATATTAACATGTTCCAATTGGTCCATTACTCGGAAAAAGCGGGAATTTATTTAGCATGAAGGAATAGCTCTTAGTATTCTGTCTGTCACCCAGAAGAAAAACATTGTTATGCCAATGTGCTTATGCAAATGAACTGAACAGCCTCTAACACTAAATCAAGTTCTCTTCTCTCTCTGAATTTTGAGCACTCTCACCAGCACCAGAGCAACAGACAGTAGCAGCTGATTGTCAAAGAAGGCAAATATTCATTTCTCATCTGTGCCAAGTTTCATGGTCCAGACATTATGCCAACATTACGGTATAATATCCTTTTAATTTTAAATCCAAAATAGTTTTGTAAATCATAAATATTAAATGAAATATAGTAAGTATCATGCTAGTTGTGATTTTATATTTATCATTTAAGAATAGAGATTACAGTAGTCACTCTAGGACAGTGCAACTTTTACAGCAGCACTTGGCATAATACTGCACATTACCTCTGGCTTTGGTTTAGATAGAGAGGAGACTTGTATAGAGAGGAAATAGGCATGGCAGAGGTGTTGCACAGAGGGGATTGTGTCCTGTGCACACAGATGCATTAAAGGGAATGTAAGCTGCGATTTATCTTGTAAACACAGAGAGCCCTTAGGAAAAGAAGCTTCTGAATCTCACAATTTCCAAAAAAAAAAAATTCTTTTAAAAAGTGGAGCTTCAGCATGTTGCTTGTAATTGCTGTTATTTTATCATTTGACATTTTCATTCTAACAGTACAAAACTTACAAATCTTACTTCCTCTGCTATGACATCATGGTGGACCTGGTATTGGTTGCCGTGGTGCGTGCGGTCCTTGGCGTGGGCCAGGCCGCGGCGGGCCAGGCCCGTGTAGTAGCGCACAAAGTGTGTCCTGCGCACCAGTAGGTGCAGAATGAAGCACATCATCTCCATGGCGATGGAGATGAGGAAGAAGATGATAGTGTTCTTCCTCTCATCACTAATCAGCAGCTTGGTGAGGATCCGGCTGAGTGAGATAATCACTCCTGCTGTGCCTTAGAGATGAGGAGAGTGATCAGCACTTTTGGTTGGGATGTGTGAATTGAAACACTTAATGCTGTGTTGTCTTACTTTCTCCGGTCATTACACCTTGTGTGTAACGTTTTGGAAGCATCCCCATGTAGCCATAGAAACTGGATTGTTGCACTGTAGACAACATGGAGCAAATACCAGACGGATGAGCACACTGGACAGGTCAGGGCGCTGCGTACACCTCACACACACACACACACACACACACACACACACACACACACACACGCACACGCCTCCCTACAGGTGAGGGATGGAAGATCCTCACACATACTGCGTCCCAGCCAATGCTTAACAAGTTCCCAAATACAATACCTGTGCATCCAAAGGCCACGATGCCCACGGATATCAGGTTGAGGACATACGCCTGGGCTGTAGTGAACCTCTCCAACCACACGTCAAAAACACCAACAAAAACCAGAGGGCCAAGAGCAAAGAGGTAACCTGCAAAGCGTGACATTTACCTCACTCACACTCCATCATAAATAAATAAATAATTTATAATATATGTATATATATACAGAGAGAGAGGGGGGGGGGGGGGGGGAGATAGACAGAGACAGTTTAACAAAACATTCAAAACAGCATATGTGTCTTTGGAATTAAAGTTTGTTGCATATTTTCCCACTCAAAAGAAGCATTCATGTATAGTTCAATGAGATGCAAAGCAACATATCGAAAGGTCCTGAGATAGGCACTTATGCCTGAGTCTAAACCTGAGATAGGCGCTTGTGCCTGAGTCTAAACTCGAGGTCTTTACAGTTGACATTAATAACACTGTGCTGACAAAGATGCAGCTGCATGTTAATGTGTCTGTGGCAAACAGAGGTGTAATTACATAGAGAACACGGGCTAAGCACAGCTGTAGCAACTGTGAAAGAAAAATCCCCTGGACTCTCTAGCCATAATAACAATGTTCCACAGGAAAAGGGGTGCCTTGTCAAAAAGAAATGTGGCTGTTGTTGTGAAAATGAACTGTTTCTTTCATATGCTAAGGGTCTGCTGTCTGCTTCCCACACCCAACACGTCCCCCACTCACCACCTCCACCACCACCACCACCATCACCACCAGCACCGGCTCACTCGGCGCCTGTCGACAGGAGGCCTTCAGTGCTGATGACTGGCGTGGCCAGCAGTGTGTGTGCCATGAGTATGGAGCCCCTCCTCCCTACTCCCTGAGGGCTAGCTGTGGACTCAGTGAACCGACTCAGAGTCCCTTTGTGTGTGTGTGTGTGTGTGTGTGTGTGTGTGTGTGTGTGTGTGTGTGTAGCGCACCTACCCACAGTGATCCTGGTGTGCAGACTGAGCATTTCTACTACCACATTATTCAGGACCACCGCCACAAGGGCCACAAGGATATAGGTGAGGCTCATGTCGAAAACGATGGACGTCCCTAGTGACAAAAACCACGACATCAGAGCATCCCCAACCTCCCCATCATTCATCATCTCTCTCATCAGGCTGCTTGACTTCAAGGGACAATGGAGGCTACACAGTGTTAAATTGGTCTAATGAGATTTCAATGGAAACCTGGATTACTGGGCTTCCATATGCCACACAAATATACACCTCATATGTTCCATATATTCAAATCTCTTAACGACGGGCTGTACCTTCAAATTTATGATGCAGGTAGTCAACGTCTGTGATGAAGCTATTGTAAGGCAACAGGAATCCCACACCAGCCAGGAGCATGGCAAAGTAGATCCCATGGTAACGGTCGTCCGGTACAGGCGCTTCAAACGCTTTGGTCAGAAACCACACATATTCATTCAGGCATTGCAAAAACACCCACATGCAGCAGCTTCCTTATACTTCTGTGATGATGCGGGTGCGTGTGTGATGTGGTGCGCGTGTGCTACCGTGTCCACTTCTAAGCATGTGTGATGTCGTGCACGTGTGCTACCGTGGCCGCGTCTGTGTGTGTGATGTGGTGCACATGTGCTACCGTGTCTGCTTCTCAGCGTGTGTTTTGTCACTTGAAGGTTCAATTTTTTGCATTCATATGTATGAGCATCATTGATATTCTGCTCTGCTTGTCTTGTATTGCTGTGCGTGTCATCAGGGCCCTGACAGATGCCAGTTCGTTCTCATGACACAGCCACTTTTGGAAGGAAAGACGTGCATGTTTAAGCAGTCTACCTCTATGGATTCTAGGACAGTTTATCAAAAATTGTTTATCAGAACACATAACAAGTAATTTGCCATCTACATGATACAGCACAATGGAGCACAACGGAGCACATTTCACACAGTTTGTGCTGAATTTTATGTGGGCATTCATTACCTTATGAACTACAGGAAATACACTGTTTAAATAAAAAACATAAAGCTAAAATTACATTTTATCATATATTAGAGGTATATGAATTAACAATATTGTCTAATATTAATTTAACTAATATTAAATTTAGATCTTTTTTGCTTCACTAGCCCTTCCAAGCAGCATTATTGCCCTATTTAAGCTAACATGATTACCCCCTGCTCATTCACAACAGGCGATTCAATCTACATGGCAACATACCCTCAGGCATCAAGCCTTCAGTTTGTACCCAAAGCCCTCACGCAGTGCTCAGTGTGCACTGACTGCACTTAAGTCAGCGTAAGATTTGCACGCAGCACAGCAGTTACGCAAGAGAGGATCTCACCCGGCTCAGAGAGAGCCAGCATGCCTTTGTCTGAGATGTCTTTGCCCTGGCACTCCTCCTCCTCGAGCTGGTAGCTTTCGAAGCTGAAACTCATCACCACGTTTCCCTCCGGGGTCTGGGTGGGGGTGGTGTGGGTGGGCGTGGCCTGCCTGCGTCTCTCCACACCTTTAGACCCCATACTCTGGCTCTCAGACGGCTCTCGTCTGGCCGTGCTTGGTGGCAGTGGAAGTTTGGTCGACTCTGCGTGGAAGAAGACGCTTCTTATTTACATATAACACAGTCCACACAGAATAAGCGCGTGTGTGTACCACATAGTGCAACAAATGGTTAAGATGTTAAGATGACAATCCAGAGCATCTATACAAAATGCATACTGTACTTTTGAAGGTATAATGCATATTTCAAAATCACATAAAGAACAGAAATAATCAGCCTGCGTGTTTACTATTTCTCCCATATTGGTCTATTCACATAGCTAAATGGCACTAATTATCACACATGAGATAAATCTCTAACAAGAATTATGTTGATGTTTTTTTGAGGTCACACACATTCTGCACAGATCAAAGAGCACATTTCAAGAATACTGACGATTAATGTACCATCATGGTCTCTGGTGTGTCCAAGCTGGGGGAGATGAAAGGGCCCTGTGCCATGAGCACTCCAGGCCCACAGAAACCTGCCTCACGTCATGCTCGGGTTGTTGTGTTATTGTGCATTTCACTTAATATCCCTTCATTGCAAACAAGGCCATCTACAATCTGTTTTGAATGATGATGCACTGTATGCCATTACAGTGGTGTTACCCCAGATGCCATTACAGTGGTGATACACTGTATGCCATTACAGTGGTGATACACTGTATGTCATTACAGTGGTGATACACTGTATGCCATTACAGTGGTGATACACTGTATGTCATTACAGTGGTGATACACTGTATGTCATTACAGTGGTGATACACTGTATGCCATTACAGTGGTGATACACTGTATGTCATTACAGTGGTGATACACTGTATGCCATTACAGTGGTGAGACACTGTATGCCATTACAGTGGTGATACACTGTATGTCATTACAGTGGTGATACACTGTATGCCATTACAGTGGTGAGACACTGTATGCCATTACAGTGGTGATACACTGTATGCCATTACAGTGGTGGCAGACTGTCCCATTGTGTCCTGCTTGCTGTTCAGTTTGATCATTAGAACTAGCGTCTACCTCCCCAGCTTTCACTTTGAAAGTCTATTACATGCCACACAGGATACACAATTTATACACTATTTAGGATACACTGATACTCAGCTTTGATTACCGAATATGATAATAATGACTGAATGACTGAATGTTCTTTGAATGTCCCAAAGCCAGCAGGTTAGACGTTGGTGAGAGTTTGGGCTAGGAATGCATGGACCACACAAAATGGTGCAACACATGAACAATGAGTCTTTAATCCTCCGACATTTAAGTGGTGCTGATGACACCAACACATCGATCATTCCTTAGAATATGTAATCTATATTCCTCTTGAATCATACAATACAAACATTACACAAATGAGAAAATGACAATTAAAGTGAGAATTCTAATAAATATGAGCCAGGCTGACTGCTTTGGAACACAGTGTGTGTGCGTGTGTGTGTGTGTGTGTGTGTGTGTGTGTGTGTGTGTGTGTGTGTGTGTGTGTGTGTAAGCTGGAAACTCTAAGCATCATGAACGTGGGTGCAGTCTGTTGTGCAGTATTCAAAGACTTAGAACAGAACACTGTTACCTCTCAATCAGCTTGATCAACCTGCCATGTCTGTCATTGTGGAGGTTCTGGGTGTTTGACTAAGCTATTGCGTGTCAACAACATAAAGAACTGCAGATAAGATAACAAGCTAATAAAAAACAACACCTGGCAAGTCAAGTGTCATTTGACAAGCTCTTTAACAATAACAAAATATTTTTATGGGTCTCCTTCATAAGACAGGAGAGAAATCCAGAAATATCTCCTTTTCAAATTTGGTCTCTAAAGAAATAAAGCATTTTGATGCAACCACCTTCAGGGCAAAATTTGTCAACCACTGCGCCTCGCTTGGTTGCCTACAAGACCTTTTCACCGTGATGTAGATGCGACCATGTAACCTAATTGATGATGGTCTCTTAGGAACAACAAACACGGTGCAGCCTACTTAGCTGCTAAGTATATTGGCTGCCAAGCGATGTGTTTTGACAGTTGGTCAAAATGACTCCTAAAATATGATCTGAAGTAGTTTATTTTCTGAAGATTCAGATGTGTCAATGAAAGGTATATAATTTAGATATAGAACACAGAGGTATTACCCACAAGGGGGTCATTTTAAATAAAATTGTAAATGCCAATGTTTTTCTTACAGTCTAATATTTTCACTTTTCATCCGTTGGAAACGCGATAATTCTCACGGCTAAAACATGTGCGTTTCCTTTCAATAAGTAATTGAATTCATTCTTAGGCTTGATTACGTAAAATTGTAAACGCAATTTCATTATTCATCAAAGAACAATACAAATCACACATGCATAGGTAACATCAAATCGTGTCGTTTAAATCACGAAACAACAGGTTAAAGCTCACCCGAAATGGATTAGATACTTCGTGCACACATTTTAATCCTTCAGAAAACGATCATCTTGGTCTATAACATATTTATCAGAAGTGGTCTTGCGTTTTGTCTGAATCCATAGAGCAGCGGTGCACTTGCAGCCTGTCGCTCGGTGTAGAGCTCGCGCTGTCACCCCCCCCCCCTCCACACACACACACACACACACACACACACACACACACACACACACACACACAGAAAACCCGTAACAACAAATCCAGCCCCGACCTGCCTGCACAGCAAACCTGCTTACATTATCGACTCATCCGTTTACATGGAATACACACCAAGTAGCTATTGAACAGTAGCTTTAATTGCGTGCGTTAACGCCTCGATTCAAAAAGTTATACACGCACCTTGATAAAAATGTAACATAATACACAACAATTATGTAAAATGAACAGGAATTTGAGGATGCATTTTACAGTCAAACCTTCCCACCCAGACAAACACAAATATTTTATTTCAACGTATTTCAACGGTTTATTTTAGACGTTACACTGTTGGGATCCAATATTTACACATGGGAACAGTTTGCCATGTGGTGGTTAATGTTATGTTTAGTACATCGCAATACAAGGTTGATGCTTGGTGCTAGGTCAATCAGCCCGTCATTAGAAGACTAGTTGGTGAAGACTGAGCTCGAGAAGCATGACCTCGAGAGATTATTTCATTTGCACTTCAGAGGGGGAGAAAGAACAAAAACAGGGCAGTAGACATTTGGCAGTAGACAAGTGCTACAGAACACGAGAACTATCAGCTTATATGACAACATTCGCCACATTCACCACACCTCTGTGAAAAACATCCCAGAAAGCATTATGATGCTCATAATGGAGGAGGAAACACTGCTGTAAGCTAATTCCTCATTTTGCTTCACATTCTAGCATATTTGAAATGCAACCGCAATGGAAATGTCTGTGGTTTATAAAAGCTTTCATCACAGAAAATTGACTTAAGAAATCTGAAATAGGTCACAAAATGTTAAACTTGCTCTCATGCGTGACATTTACATACAACCACCTGTATTTGAATAGTTTCTGTCAGATTATCTAATTCTGTATTCAGCATATAGACTTGAAAATGGAGGAGCTATAAAGTTAAAGTGTAAATCATTCTTACCAATTTCATAGAAGTTTCATTTTGGTTTTAACCTTTTACTATATGGTTATAACAACCATTATCAATACCTCACAACAGATGCTGCAATTGCCAGACACTCCAAAACATATTTAACAGTACGATAGTATATGCACTGTCATACTAAAAATTATATGTTTGTCAGAGCCCATGACATAGAAACTGAATTCGTGACCTTGGTGTTATTAACATGGTTTACCTGCTCTATCAGGTGAGCTGCAGGAGATCGTGAGCCACTCAATTAAGCCAGTGATGCCTTGTAGAGAGTATAATTGTGTCATTTGGCTGTGTTCTGTTCTGAGGCTATATTTCAGGGGTAAGAATGGAAATCCCCCACCAGGCTGCATAACAGACCCACCTAGTCCATCAAATCAAAAACACAAAACTCCAAAATGCATTCTAAATAACACATTTTCCAAGAGGGATAATTTTACTGCACATCAGTTGTTTGAGACATAACAGCTAGCAATCAAACATGTGCTGATGAGTACATTAAATGCAAATGAAAGTCACTACGTCTCACACTAAGAGTGCTATAGCAAAGAACACAGCAAACATGGTCTAATTGTAAATGTATGTAAGGTGCTGCGTGGTCACCATTCAAGCCCGAAACTGCTGAGATGCACCAGGACTATATTTATCCTGCAGGAGAAAGCAGCGTCACTGGGCATGACTTTGCATACTGATTGCTACCTGTTATCTTCTTGGCTCTGGTTTAAGAAATCGACAATTTATCAGCATTTTACTTTCTTAGTCAACACAAAGGAACTGGGAATCAACAAAGAATATGGTGTCAGGGCTCTATCATGAGTATGAGCAGTGCTCTCACAGGGCTGCCACAGCCAACACTGTCATAGATTTTAAAATTGACCTTTCTTTTCTTCAGATATTGATGAGTAAATAAATACCTTAAGTGAAAAATTTATCTTTCCTCTGTTATGTTGCCTGGACATTGCTTTTAAAAGATTTCTATTTTTATCAATTTTAGATTAAGATTGTTAATTACAGTACAGGAAAAAATAATCCTTTAATTCAGGTAAAATATTCTGTTATTACTCTGCTTGTTCCACTTATCCTGAGGGAATCTAATTGGCTATCTAGGAGTTAGTTCCCAGAGGGCATCTGTGTACACACATGGCCGCTTGGGATGTTCCATTAGCCCTTCTACTGCTGTTCTGCTGCCTGCAGTGTGTCTATTAAATGCCTCAGATATCACACTCACAGTTTGGCAGCAGGTCGGCCGGCTCTTCATTAACCTTTCCTCTCGCATCAGAGGGCTGGACCTCATGCACAGCTGACAGAGTTTGAATCCTCAAACATGGAGGTTTTACTTTTGCTCATTTTTGTAGCCTGTTGCAGAGTTGAAAACATAAATGAAAAAATCAAATGTTTTGATAATTTCTTTAAACAACACTACCAGTATTTTGAACTTTTGGATCAGTCTTTCATGCTGTCTATCAAGACATTTTCCTATAACAATTGTTAAAAAAATCAAAATAATTAATAAAAAGTAATAAAATAATATATAAAATATGATCAGTATATATAAAATGATCAGTAGCTGGTATTTAAATGGATTCCACCAAGGTCTTCAAAATCCTTTAAAATTTTGTTAAATGGTCCAGTAAGAGCTAATGGAGAAGGAAAACTAGACCAGTCTTAACTCCTCTCAACAATCATTCCTGGTCAGGGATGCACTGCAGACGGATCTGCTCATAGGGGTTACAGGCCCACTGTGTGCGCTTTCCAAAGACCTCCTGTTTATTTAATTCAGCTGATGAAGCCTGGCTGGTGTTCTATGGCGTTGTGCTGCAGGGGAGGAGCTCAGAGCAGAGGCTCACGTGAATAAGATCCAGACCTTGTACAGCATAATGAGGCAGGACTCCAGCACTGCTCTTATTGAATCATTCATTGCATTTGCCACTGTGACCTCTGTTGCGCTGCTAGTTAGACCCACACCCTGTGCCACTAGCAGGGCTGCTGCATAGGACGTGTTCTGAATGCTTCAACCATCATCACAATGCATTTAATGTAAATAGAAATTTCACAGTGTCAAATGTTGACGGTATGTATTGCTGTGCTGAATACCTAGTGAAAATGTAATCGCCTCTCCCCTCTTTTGCAAGGTTTTTGATTTATTGTCAGAAGCTATTAACTGTAGGAATAAAGAGTGTCTCCATGGGAAGATGGTGCAGGTGCTTATACTTAGCAATCAGATAAATGGAGCAGCAGAATCTTCCTTTCTGTTCTCATCAGATTATTCTTGCCATTTAATATCTTTGCAAACAGAGCAGCAAATTGAGCAGCAATGCTGACCCAGAAGAGCTGCGCGGGACGCTAAATGTAAGTGATGGAAAGTACGATCAAACCAGCATGGACCGTCAGAAGGTCACATACAAGCATCTTGCATTGTTCAGGTTTGCACAAATTTCAGGTTCTCCTGCCATGTTCTTGAGCTATCTTTCATTTTGACCTGCCACATGCTATTCTGAGACGTACCTACAGAAGCTGCTGAGAAGCACAGGCCTTGCAATATCACTTTAGCACTTCATTCTGCTTTTCTAGGGATGGGATGTTTTGATTCAGTTCTGTTTGAGTCTTTATTTCTTTAATTGTTGCACATGTAATGATGTATGAAGCCTTATAAACACTGACTGATTTGAAATTAGTGATACAATATAAATAACATAGCTGTTTACATGCAACGCACACAATGACTACTGTTATTTTAAACTGTAGCCACTATTAAGATAATGTCAATGCATTAGTCCTTGAGGTTCAATTTAAATTACAATACCCATTTTATAATTCTGCTTATAATTGTAATTGCAGAAGAAAATAATTTATAGTGTTTAATTTCTGACCTCCAGTCTAATGTGAACATATGATTAATCAGGCATCTCTTTGTCTCATACATTTTAATTTGTCTCATACATTTTAATGATTTAATTCAACAAGACAATCACTTCTTTCAATCACAGTGACACTGTGGTTGAAAAACGACAATTATTATATATATATTAATTAGAGAAACCATTTGTTGTCATTATTATTATTAACAATAAGTGAAGTTAGTGAAGTTACATGCTGGAATAAATCTCTTCTAGCTCTTCCTTCATCGCTGACATGGGGCCAAACACGACCAACGGCCCTTCCCCGGAGGTGGCTATACAGAGAGATATGTATGCATTCTAATCAGGCAGAGTGGTTTTAGTAATGGTCTCAGTAATTACCACCTTATAAAAAGATAATGAAATCTGGCTCTGTGTTTATGTGAAAGAGGAGCTATGGGAGGTGTGATATGCATCTTAATGTGGAAGAATGGAAGGACCTGATTACAACCTCTGGGCCGCAAATTAACATCCCTACAAACAGGCTTATTTCATACATGCTCCTACCATTACAATGTCCTTGAAAATGAGCATGAAAAAAATTAATAAACCAGGATTTACTTAAAGGAGAAGGACACTTTTGAACAATATTTCTGGTATATTGGTATGTACTTTGCATTCCTGATGATAACATGTAGGGTTTTTTTGTATGATTTATTTTACATTTATTATTTCAATCATAATCAGGTCATGAATCACATCAGTTACATAACATGACATAACCATCGCAGTCACAGTAGGTTTTTTTCCCCAAAAAATCTAACATAAATGTTAATGATGTTACTGTCTGCAGCTGACAAAAGACCAAGGGTTTCTTCCATGACTTAATACTATTCAGTTAAGTTTAACATCACATTAACATCACATTGCTTAAGCGGTGTGACAAACATTGAAGTAATGTGATTAACTGAACTAATAGAATACTAATACTAAGTTCACAGAAGACAGTTAAATAAAAGTTCATCCTAAAATTATCCTGTCATAGTTAGAGATGGGACAGATCCAATACAATATCGGTATCGGGGCCGATATTGATGTAATTTAACATATCAGATATCGGATGAATGCAGCCCATACACTTACCGATCCATTTTCCATAAGATGTTTTTTTCAGTTTTGTGTGTAAAATATTTGATATGAAAGAAAACTATTGTGTTTGTATATGCCTTTAGAATGCATTTATATTAAATGCATGTGCGTGCTGTTCTGAGTGCTGTGTCTATTTCAGCGTCATTATGTAACCTTAAACATAGTACCAATGATAATAAACTTAAGAGCCCTTATATCGGTATTTGTATCGGTATTGTCAGTTATATATCAGTATCGGATTGGAACTGAAAAACACTGGATCGGCCCATCACTAGTCATAGTGTCATAGCATGTCACAGTGTTTATAAAGAACAATTTACGTGTTATAGGGTGGATTTGTCCTTTAAATGCCATTGATAAATCTTAGTTCTAAGGTTTATGACATGGATGTTGATCTAAATGGCGTGTGTAGATTTACAAAGGTCAAAGAAGGTGATGGGAATATGGCATAGAAGAGTTTATTATGTCTGTAAAGTCAAAGAGCCAATGAAAGACCTAAAAGACCTAAAAAGAACCCCCCCCCCCCACACACACACACACACAAACCCCCTTAAGTAGCCTAAATAGGCTACTTCATTTCTTACTTTTTCTTAACTTCTTACTATTTCTTGGAAGCTTTACAACCAAAATTCTATGACATTTTATATAGGCCTATACAAATGCATACAACACAGTTGCTTGATTTAGTACGCATACGGAGCGACGGTATAGACCGTCTGACGTAGCACAAGCGCCGCCTCTCCGTTTTACTCCATTTTATTCCCAACATACTTAGCGGCACACTGTAGCGTTAAAAGCAAGATGGCGGACAAACTGGGTACGTTTTACTGAAGCTTCTTTCGGCGAGCTTGCTAATAACCTTTAGAATGTGTTGCACAGCCGTTGATTACATTCGGATTTATTGCGTGAGCAAAATCAGAGTGAAATATGCGTTGCTGACTGTTGGTCAGCTTGTTTTTAAGAAATTGTATATTTGTAATAGGCCTTGAGAAACACTCGAGTCAAGTCAAGGACTTTTTCTGTGTCATTGATTTGGCGTTTGTGGAGATCCGGCCTACGGATTAGATATTTAAACCGCTCTTTTCATTTTACCGCGATATGTGTGAATTCACTTTCATCAATCAGGTTATTAGCCTTGATTTTCCTGTGGTGGTATCTCAACCGGGTGATTGCACTCACTAGGTAGCTAACTGGCTAACTTGACTGACGCTAATGAACGTGAATGTAACTGTACGGCGGCAGAAATTGCGTCCAGATTTGCACACAAGCTTGAAATCTGACCATGGCGAGAACCACACTGCTGTTCGCAGCTGAATTTGCTGAAAACTGTAGTTAGGACTCTGTCACACTAACTTTGTAAACATTTACAATGACATGTTTGAAGTGTTTTTTTTAATCATTGGGTGCTTTTTTCTGCATTCTTGAAGACCATGTGCAACAGGCTATAGTTATGGTCACTGTTCTTATCAAACAGATGTACTTGTGTACCATAAACCATTATATATACTGGTTAAAAGGCGTGTACATAAATGGAAACGTTTTCTTGGTCTAGTGCCCTTGGCTGAGAAGAGACTCATGGATGTCAAGCTTGGTGAGCTGACATCCTGGTTTGGTACAAAAGACTTCACTCCCAATGGAATCCTGAGTGCACTTCGCAGAGGTAATGCTCTTAATCTGTTACGAAATATACAAGATATTAATTTTAAGCATGCTTTTCATCTAAGAATTTTTCCTCTCTCAGGCCGTGACAGATATTACAACAAGTACATTCATGTCAGGAAAGGAGGTATCGGTGGTGTTGCGATGCTGCTTGCTGGTTATGTTGCAATAAGTTACATTTGGGAATATGATCATATTAGTAAGTAACGATAGAACTCCATCACCACACCCTTTACAAAGTCATTGCACTCAATCAGCTACATCTGAATGTGATGCAAATATTAACGTCTCCACAACAGAGCATGACCGCTGGAGGAGGTACCACTGAATCTTCTTAGACACGATGGACCACCAAGGGGCCGAACCTATCTGCAGAAGTGTGATCGGCGTACCTTCACCTTTCTATGATGTGTATAAAGTGATTTGTTGTGACCAAGAAATAAATTAAAACTATTAAATAGAAGTCTCAATTTTATTTTTAACTTAACAAGCCTGTAAAAATCACATGGTTTCTAAAATATTAAATGCTTCTGGAAATATGGTATAGAACTAAATGTTTTAGAATGTTTAGGTTTCATGTACATATGAAACTATTCTAAATATTAGCAGAATGCCATAGTTTTAGTTTCAAAGTTAGTTACATGCGTTACCTGCAAGTAATTCTTGCATGGAAACGTTCACTTTGAAGTACGAAATATTTGGGGTATATACAATAATCAAGTTGGTTTTAGCCAACAACACACCTTAAAATTCACAACACTGGATATGATCAATATTTTCAATCTTCTAATGGCCATTAAACATTTTGATATATTGGCAATCATAATAGATGATCACAGTGCATCCCATTCTTATCAAGAAACATTCGGAGTTCACCTGTCCCTGAAGGTAATGAGACTTGAGTTGTAAAAGGTCGTCATGGGGAAAAAAATCAATGAATACAATAATCTAAGAAGGATGTACTTCTGTCAGCACTTGGATTTTTGTTTATTTAGTAGCTGCAGGAATTTGTGAGCACCTTTAAAAAGACCCTGCTTTCAAAAGAGCAGCCACACAAAAATATATAACTTACCTTTGAAATGAAATCTGGAATTTGTTTTATTAATCGGTTCTGACATGTGTTATTGTCACTTCTGAGAAGTGATACTCTCAGGGAAAAATATTTGCCATGTAAAGGGATTACTCAGTATGTGCCTGGCAGAGTGTCTTAACTACAATCCACTATAGCCATTCCACCAAAAGGCTGATATACCAGTCCTCACATCTTTTGAAAGGAAGTTCCTGCAGTTTACTAGCAAATCCTATTGTAGATGGGCATTACTGTCCACTTAAGAAAGCCAGGTGTCCTTTTGTGCATTTATTGGCATAATGCCCCTTCTCTCCACACTGCAAAAGAAGACACAATACAAGCAATGTAAGAAAAATAATTACTTTGAAGTCATCAAGAGAGAGTAGGAATGTTATTTTTCCTAAAGAAAAAACGAGCTGATTAAAGACATGGATGGTTTACCTTATAACATGTAACTTGATCCAGTGGGCGAGGGCCACGGGGGCCACCCATGTTGTTCTGATTCTGTGTCATCCCAAGGACATGTGGTGGTTTTTGATGGTTGGTATTGATATTGGAGTTCGTGTTAGTTAACTGGATCAGCGATAACGAAGATCTGTTCTGGTTCTGTATGTTTTGCTACAGGGGTGAGAGTAACAGAATAAGACTTTCTGAATACTCTGGGCGTTATAGTTAGTGTACTGTAGTGACATGCTATTCGTGGAAATGCTTAACTACCTTCTGCTGTGTCTGAGCTTGCTGAGGCAATGGTGGCTGTTCAGTTGCACCCATAGGCAACTCAAAACGTGGGCTAAAAATAATAACATAATAATATTGAAATAATGCAAAAAATTGTTAATGATCAAATGTACAGGTAAGTGGTAAACTGCATTAACTCACTGCATAAATTTGCAAGATTTGCCCTCAGGACAGAAGCCTACTAGATAATTAACACAGATGACTCTTCTTGTGTGTCTGTGTCGACAATCTGGGCCTTAAGAGAACCAAGCAATGAAAAGTGAGACGTGTCTACAAACATATATTTTATGAACATGGGAGTTGCTCTTTTCTAAGAAAATGGAAAAGGGCTTACCATGCTTGCAGAATCCCCTATCATACCATGGACAATCTTTGATCTTAGATTCAGGATCAATATGCAAGAAAGGACATTCTTTATTACTGCATTCACCTGTAAAATAGAAACACAATCGATTTTACAATCTTAATATATGGCTACAACAGAGGAAAACAAATTACGTACAAAGATACCAACCGAATTTGGAGTAAAAGTAGCATTCTGGCATCTTCGTCATGTCATATTCGTGTAAAAATTCACACTGGTCCCCTTTCTTGCATAACCCACGAAGCCAGTGTTTACAAACAACAGTCTTCTCTCCACTAATGTGCCGGAACGGACACATCCCACCTTCGTAAAGCACAAGCAGCACAGACTGTGTTCAAAACGAGCATGTTTCTACATATTGCACAAGCAACAGTTCACATTAAGTTGCTTGAGTTTTACCTTTCAAACACGCCGCCCTCATGAAGAACTCACACACAGCAGCGCCTGATTCTGTCGAGACATTTGGAGTATTATGATATGATACTTATAGTATAAAATAACTATAATAACTCCACTAATCAAGGTAATGTCAGCAGCTCTACTAGGGGAACAGAACATACATGGAGTAACTCAGACGTTACTAAACAAACCCAATAACTCATTATACGCTACTGTTGGTTAGCTATCTTAGCTAGCATTAGCTAGGTTAACTTACTGTCCATTCCTGGAAACGGCAACGGTTGAGCACCTAATTGTTGTTCAACAGCAATCTCCAGATCAAACTTTATGTGATCAACGTTTGCAATGATCTCCTGCATCTTTGTGTTTGTGTTTTGTATCTATGTTCAATAACTAATTTACACAACTGTTATTTTGTGCTAGCTAGCTAAAGGGATGCTTGATTACCCCACACCTAGCTAACTAAATAATATTCTCGATCAACATAAGACAGCTACTGATGCTGGAGGGGCGATGCTGTTTTTGTACTCAGTAATCTTTTAAATCTACACAGCACAACCGAACTAGCTACTAGCTAATCTGGGTAGCAGCGTTTCGAACACTTCCACAACGCTTTCCACGCTCATAACCCTTGACCTCTGAAAGTATGTATAATCACATGCAGCATAATCGAGAGTTCCGGGAACAACGCACAAATATAGGTAAACATATACGCATTTTTATTATATATTATATTATTTACTATGTTCGTACATATGTATAGTACATATATATTGTTGAAATTGACAATTGGTTGGAGTTTTTTGCGGAGCCATGAACCTTGAACTACTGTGACTAGAATTTCGGAAATTGATTAAATTGTCTTTAGCGCCAAGTATAACGTCCAGTTTTTGTCCAAAAACTTTTGTAAATACGATGTGTATTACTTTGCGATATATGACCACTCTATTAAAAGTGTAAAACGTAGTCTTATTTAGATAGTCGTCTAAAGAACTTCTCATTCAGTATGCAAACATTTCTAATAGCGATTCAGATTCATCTATTGTTTAATGGTTTGAAATGAAAACTCAAAACCAAGATTTTTAGTAGATTGGCAATAGAATAGAATAGAATAGAATAGAATAGAATAGAATAGAATAGAATAAAAACGTCTAATTTTCAATATTAACGTAAAGTGTTATTGGTTTTATGTAATTTATTTTCAGGCCCAACCTGTGCAGTGGAAACATCATGTTTGGCTTTCAATTCAGAGATAAATTAATGCACATGCACAAGACAGAAAAAGGTTATAAAATAATATCTGTGTTAAGATATTCCAGTAAGCACTGCTGGATGAATTGTGAGGAAATGGAAGTTGCATCATGCCGTATTTATTAATATGTGTGTATATGAATAGGTATATAAAGGATGGATTGAATTGAATTGAATTGAACTGAATAAACTTTATTGATCCCATGAGTGTGACTAAATGAATGAATGAATGAATGAATAGGTGTTCTCTGTGGAAACTGAACATGACACATAGTGTTTTAGCACTTGGCTCTGCTCTAGGTGAGCTACAGGGGGACTAGGATTTGCCTAGATAACACTATATCCCAACACCCAGCATCAGGGCAGAGAAGAGAAGGATTTGTGAGTGAAACTAAAGAGGGGCCAACTAGTGTTCAGCGGCGAAAACTGGAGTGAAAATGAACTACAATAGTGCTTCTTCTTTGAGAAGTAGTTTGCTTGCACAGCTTCCTCTGTCTGAAACATCCTGTTTCTCTGGAAACTGGAATCTCACTGTCTGTCTGTCTGTCTGTCTGTTTCTCTCTCTCTCTCTCTCTATTGCTCAGTCACTCTTTCTATATATATATATAGAATATATATATATATCAGTGGGGAACCGTCAGGGCCCTCTATGCCCTTTCAGAGGGCCTAAAAATATTCTTAAAACATAAATATATATAATATAATTTATCCAATTTTATTTTATCTACTTACAGTTTGACAATCGACATCTAAACAATTACAAAAATATAAGCAAATAAATTATTCAACCGTGTCTATTCAATCTGTGTTTGAAGGTGAGGGGTTAAGTTAAGTGGAAGCCTGTGAGCCTGTGTCTCCCTCTATCAGGACTGTGATGCCCGCTGTTCCTTTACAGAGTGCCTGGCAGTTATAATTCAGCAATACCAGTTTCAAATGACAGTAAAATTGACCAATCATATCTTCCCTCTTAGTGGGCGGGCTTAACTGGGCTTAACGGGCCCAGGTTTAATGGTCACGGTTCGCTACTGAGATATATATATATATATATATATATATATATATATATATATATATATATATATATATATATATATATATATATATATATATATATTATAGGTGCATCTCAGTAAATTAGAACATCATCAAAAAGATAGATTCATGACTTCTACAGCCAATAAAAACCTAAAAGTGTTCATCTCAGAAAATTAGAATAATTAACACAAAACACCTGCAAAGGTTTCCTAAGTGTTTAAAATTATCCCTTAATGACTGCTGACTTGACAGGTGTCCAGAAGGCATTAATTGACACACTCCACAAGGAGGGAATGCCACAAAAGGTCATTGCTAAAGAAACTGGCGGTTCACAGAGAGCTGTATCCAAGCATATTAATAGAAAGTCGAATGGAAGAAAAAAGGTGCACAAGCAACTGGGATAACCACAGCCTTGAAAAGATTGTCAAGAAAAGGCCATTCAAACATTTGGAGGAGAATCACAAGGAATGGACTGCTGCTGGAGTCAGTGCTTCAAGACCCACCACACACAGTTGTCTCTTGGTCATGAGCTACAACTGTTACATTCCTTGTGTCAAGCCACTCATGACCAAGAGACAACGCCAGAAGCGTCTTACCTGGTTCAAGGAGAAAAAGAACTGGACTGTTGCTCAGTGGTCCAGGGTATTGTTTTCAGATTAAACTAAATTTGGCATTTCATTTTGGGAATCAAGGTTCCAGAATCTGGAGGAAGAGTGGAGAGACACACAATCCAGCTGCTTTTGGTCTAGTGTGAAGTTTCCGCAATCAGTGATGGTTTGGGGAGCCATGTCACCACAAGCTTTCGGGAGATTGAAATTTCATTTTCCAGCAGGACTTGGCACCTGTCCGCACTGCCAAAAGTACCAATACCTGGTTTAATAACCACAGTATCACTGTGCTTGATTGGCCAGCAACCTTGCCTTATAACAGTATAGATAATGGGGTATTGTCAAGATAAGACACCAGACCCAACAACGCAGACAAGCTGAATTTAAGCTGGCTTTAATCCGTTAATAACAAATGTATTTTTACTTATTTTTTTTCATTAAGAGCATATTGGTTTACAAATAAAATACTCTCTATAACAGTCAGTGTAATTTCATATAATTCCTACATGGTTTCTCCTGCTAGAATGTCACAAGCACTTGTATTACAATTTACTTACGATCTCTATTGTATATATTGGTAGATTCTGTATTTATCCCTGATGCGCATCTAGCAGGAAGTCTTCTACACTGTGGTTTCACAATTTTACACTATTTGCAGGAAGTACTGTACTGAGTTGCTATCTTTGTTTTCAGATTTTACGTGCTTTTCCCAGCTATTCCAGAAACACCCTCCTCTTTGTGTGCTGGTCAGCTGTCCAGTAATTTGTTCAGGTAGGGTTGAGCTCATTTCAGATGACAAGTGTTAATAAGAGAAAAGCAATGGTGTTGTAAAAGATGACCAAGGACCAGGCAGCACTGATCCTTGGACAGGAGTGTGCAATTCTGATAGCCTTTTATTGCCTTGTAAAAATGTGCACAACCCTGTTGTTGCAGTTGTCATTGATGAGAGTGATGTGTCCTCACCACCACTGACCTCAGCAACTTGTTAATCTTGGAGCAGTAAGAATGGTTTTGAGAGTGAAGCTGAACATTGATGGCAAAATATTTCTCCCCTTTGTTGAGTATTATATTGGGGAAGTCCGGTTTATTCTTCCTACCATTGTCCACACTTTTGATGTTCCATTTAAGTGGCTGCTGGACAATTTAAAAGGAGGTGAAAAAATATTAACAGCCAACATCATGCCACCTGAGACTTTCAGTCACATCCAGCATTACATGCTGTCTTTGGTTCTTTGCCTTAGCCACCAGCAACATAAACTAAAAGTTCAATCTGCAGCAGGCAGTTTTTTTCCAATTAGTTGAAAAACCATGTATTAGGCTGACTTTGCAGTTATCCTTGACTCTAAAGCACTCCATACAGCAACAGATACATAATTTGTAACAGGGTTCTAGCACACTGTAAGCCTTGTGATAGGTCATAGGTATCACTGCACTGTGTTGCTTTTTATACCAATGTCCACATTTACATTCCCTCCTTTTTCTGAGAGCTCTTCATTTCTGAAGCGTCACACCTTTTAGTCATTACCGAAGAATAATAAATAGTTCTGGTTGGTTATGTGGCATTATTTTAACATTGCTAGAAACCTTTAATTATATATTGTCAGACTGCACTGCAGGCAACTACTGAACATGAACTAAATAATCTGGAAAAACAGCATTTTCTTATCACGATGCCATTATTGATCTTCAGACAGTTGGTGCAGTGTCAAAGTTTCAAATGACACCCCTCATTGGGGGACATAAGCAGACTTACTCCATGTTACCTTAATTGAAGCAGGGAATCTTAGTAGACTACTGGTCCTTTTATATCAGAAAAAGCCTGCCCTGAGTGCTGATAAACCCCTTGAAGAACTTCATATTTGTACAAAAGGTCTCTGGCATAATTTAATACAGGATTATGTCTGAAGGAGCTAATTCAGTAATAGTTATTTTACTAGATTTTTCATGCACCCTCTTTTTTAATTATGTAGAGCTATTCTCATAATAAAGCTAAATGCATATAGGTTGTAACTTGCACACTGTAGGCTGCATATCAGAGAAGACAGAGTGGTTCTACAAACCAATCCAGGGTATCCACATCTTGGCTCATGGATTTCATTTTGTATGTGTTTCTGCATGCAAAATGAATAACTTGCTGTGCATGATTTCCCCAGGATTTGAACTCTTTTCTTGCAGCTGGCACGGTAGTACATCACTATTAACAAAATGACACATTGTATAGTGCTTTTTCAAAATCCAAAGATATTACAACAGAGATTAAAGAACATCAGTTGACAAACCATATAGACTGAATAAATTAAATAAGATTGGTACAACTAAACATAAGCAAGAAACTAGGAGAAATTATTATTGGTGATAGATAAAGATATTTTTAAAGATTGGATCTGAATGTAAGAGGAAATGTTGTTGTGTAAGAGGAAGTGTATTTTAGGCAAGGTTGAAGCTCTGTTTTCTGCCAGTGGAAGTCGTACCAATATAATATCATATACAACAGAGAGAGACATGCATGAAATAAAGTGGCCAGCTCTTCACTGTTATGAGCACATGTAATAACATGTTCCATGGGCATTATTCATTCCTGGGAGAAAGTGCCTGTAAAGCATCTTTACAATGTTGCATTTATTAAAGATGAGAAGGTAAAAGGTGGCGTAAAGTTTAATGAAAATTATATATATACACACAAATAAGACTCATTCAAAAGGAAGTAAAACAATGTGGAATGAAAACAGTCAGTAAATCTTCAAAAGCACATGGGTCGAAATGTCATGAGCTCTGCCTTTAGCTTAAATCATCCAGAGCAGCCCCTGCACCCACAGTGAGTGCACTCAATGATACGACCCTGCAGGGGACATAAAAATCAGCAACCTATTAACAGGTGGAACCAATATCCATTATACTGAAACACATCAGTTTCAGTTTATATTAACTAAAATGTGATTTGCATGATCACAACAAAAATTCCACAGTATGAAAAGAACAAATACAACATTAGTCTGGGCAACTTATAATACGTTTGAAAATGACCCGACTCACCACTTCAAGCTTGCTTTTAGGCACTCGACATATGCAATTAGTTCCAAAGTTGGTGTCACGGGTCTGAATGCAACGAAGACAGCACAGATTTTCGTATCCCTGCTTCTTCCATTTTGCAATTAGATTCTTGTCTGCGTATCCCTCTTTTATGCAGTATTCGTAAAGCTCTGGGGAAGAGACGCATCTGGTAGTTATGAATTTTGCTATAAAAATAATTATTAACTATAACCGGACATAATTAATCACGTAATTCAAAGCTCCTAAGCATAACTCGCCTCTGCTTATAGCCTTTCTTTTGTAAAACAGGTCGAATATGTAGCGGCTCCGCTGGTGGTGAAGTCTGAAAATAGGCCAAAGCGACTCGACTTTCCTCTTTCCCTCATGAGGTTCGGTTTCAGCTGTGGATTATCATTATTAACGACGTTAGACATGACTGTAGAACAGTAAAATAACAAGTGATAACTAAAATAGATGTATATATTAAGTGCAACTTTGCTAGCCATATAGAATATATATAATATATATAAATAAATACCAACGCACGTTAGCAATTAAGCTAGCCAAAAAAATACGCAAAATGTCAAGGTCTAAACATGAGCATACCTTCCCTCATTTTCTGATCCAGTTCATCAAGTGTGGGCTCAATGAGCTCCCAACCGTCTGGTGGTGGTTTTCTACTTCTTTTCACTTTAGGCATGATTTAAAATCAATAATAAATAACACGAGATTCACTTGCAGTTGTGTAAAACTAGCTCTTCGTCGCTCTTTGTTTACGTCACCACACTGGTCCTACTGGTTTTGCAATGCCTCAAAATACACGAGAGCAAGCTGTCCTTTTCAAAACTTCTAACACATTTAAAATTTGTATTTGTGTTCTTTCAAATTGACCTAACTCAGTACAACAGTGATATAGCAATGTCACGTTTAAATACGCGTTTTAAATGTAAATGAAGTGTTGCTCCCTGTGTACGCATATTGCATCAGGTTAGGTGTTTCGGATAGTGCCTGTCTGAATGAGTACGATAACATGGGCATCTGAATGTTTTCCAGGGAGTTTTGCTGTCACTGAAGGATTTGATTTTGTGTTTTAACGAGTCGGAAATTTAATTTCATTTGTAATCCATTTAAAGTTTTATTAATTTTAGCAATTGATAATTCTCATTTACAGTGACAGCTGGATATCTGAAACTTACAGTTAGCAATCTAGCCCACAAGCTATGTTATAGCTAGCCTTAGCTTTGCTGTCAGCTTTTCTTGTTGTCAAAAGTGGGATTGTATTTAGCGGCCTAGCGAAATTAGACACAACATTTGAAACCATCTAACTGCCACCATGCCTAAAGGAGGTAAGACGCTGATATATTTTGAGTGAAAATAATACAGTCGTCACAGATATCTACTAAAATTATGATTTAATGCCTGCCTAGCTAACTAAGTTATAAAAGTTTACCTGCTCTACAAGTTAACTTGGCTCTTGAAGAGCTGTTATGACATATAGAATACATTCATGTTTAAACCACTTTATATTTCTTTTTCAATGACCAATTATTAATTTACCTATATTAAATCAGGGACGTGGGAGCTAGAGGTATGCAGTGAAGAAACGATGCATGTATAAAATTGGCCTACAACAATGATCTAAATGTTATATTTTAGGAAGGAAGGGTGGCCATAAAGGGCGAATGAGAACATACACAAGTCCTGAAGAGATAGACGCTCAAATGAAAGCAGAAAAAGAACGAAAAAAGGTAAACTGACAATCATGATGCAATAGCCTAAGTGACATTTGCACCAGGAGTCCTTGTGCGTTGGCTGTGTTGGTGTGGTCACTTTAAGAACACATGCTTTCACAGACTGAAGAGGAAGCCGAAGAACAGGGGGGTGCAGCAGTAAATGATGCTCAGCTGGATGACAAACCTGCAGGATCAGGGTCAGAGGACAGTGATGATGAATACTTTCGAGTAAGTTCCAGCTCAGTCTAGATATTATCTTGTAATCTGTTGTTTAGTTGAACGGATGGGTCTGATGTGTAATGCAGATTTAGTGTTACACTGTCACTTCTGTGGGATAGAGACATTTGTGATTGAGATTTCCCATTCCCTATATATATATATATATATATATATATATATATATATATATATATATATATATATATATTAGATCTGGTGGATATGTAAATATTGCAGTAATTGCATCATGAGTTTCCACTGGGGTCAATGTACTTTCTTTGTGTGTCTTAGTAGTGTATTAATTGTCTAGTTGCCATATCATCTCTTTAAAGTATTTCTTTCAGCTTTCAGAAATAAACTGGTATGACAATCTGACTTGTTGCTTTATCTGATGATTTAAATCACATGTTTGAGATTGAGGGCAGTGCAGTGCCAGAGATTTGCCACCAAATGTGGTAATATATAACTGAACTGTAGTGGGAAAAGCCAGTCTTCTTTCTGACAATAAAAAAAAAAATCCCTTGATTTGTCCTCAATTTTTATCACAGAGAAGAAATGGCGTAGAGGGTTTGATAGAAATTGAAAATCCAAATCGTGCTGCTCAGAAAGCGAAGAAAGTAACAGAGATAGAACTGGAGGGAGCCAAACAACTCTCAAGAAGAGAGAGGTAATAACCATTAGGGTGGCTGGAGCAAGTATTCGTAACTCAATCACATGGAATACCTCATCATACATTGTGTTGGCATATATTCCTTATGAATCTTGCTTTCTGCATGAATAGGGACTTTAACCACATCAAAGTAAATCAGTGTGGAATGTGCCTTTATGTGTAATCATGTTTGCTCATTGTTTCAGAGAGGAGATTGAAAAGCAAAAGGCCAAGGAAAGATACCTGAAGATGCACTTAGCAGGAAAGACAGATCAAGCCAAAGCAGACCTTGCTAGGCTTGCTATAATTCGAAAACAACGTGAAGAGGCAGCAAGGAAAAAGGAAGAGGAAAGGAAAGGTGACTGAGGGGAGGGGAGGGGGGGCAGCTAATTCTTAAGGAGACAAACAACAAGTGAGCCTTCTAATCCTATAAACTACTTGTGTTTCATGTTTGTTCTTTTTCTCTTTGTAGCAAAAGATGCGGCCCAAGCAGCAGCTGTGGCAGCAAAAGGACTTCATTCACTGTCCCTTAAATAATACAGAGCTCATGAAATTAAACCACAAAGGTCTTGATGAATAAGTGGGAAGGTTCAGTATACAAATGTGACAATAGTAATATTTTGGGGGAAGTTTGACTCTATAAGAAATTATAATGTTCTGTTGATTGCATTTTGGATGCAAGCCTTGAAAGTAGGCATTTAAAAGTTACAATTATGGCCCCTGAGAAGGCCTGTGTTTAAAAAAAAAAAAAAACATGGCTAACCTACAGTGCATAGTTTTAATTGATGACAAGAGATATATATTTATTAACATATTGATTCATGTAAAGTGAATTTTGTAACTGCTGTCTGAGTTGGAGTGAATTACTGTAAGAAACAAAAATTATGATCTTTTTTTCCTGCATCAAAATTAGAGAGGTGTCCAGGTGTATCTTATGTATTGGCAAGATTTCTGCTTATTGGTGAAGATTTCTGCTTATTAAGGGATTTACTATCTGTGTTGGATCTCTGTTCTGCCCGTTTACCTGCTTTTTGAAGCCTTCCTAAACCATACTTGCATTACGACGAAATGCATTGGAGCATTCAGTACATATACTTTCATAGATAAATACATGGTTTTATATGTTCATGCAAAGTCCTCTGTATAAAGATTGATATAGCAGCAACGTCTAGTTTCCGTTTGTTACTCAAATAATAGCTAGAACCTAATCTCGGCCCATATAACTATTATGGGACAGACAGAGGGTGTTCGTGAAACAGAAGAGCATTCATCATCATTGTTGTATTCTGCTGAAGAACAAACGCTAGTTTTACGGAACTCGCTACGTCTACGCAAAAAGGTAGAGCAGAATGCGTAAAACAGGAGCCCACAGCGTACCTTGGGCAACTAGTCATGCAGGGAATAATAAATACGATTCTGAGGAAACGTAACAGCGTAGCTCGTTTTCGCCAACTCACATAACTGAATGTAACTACAAATTTGAAATAAAAAATATATATAATTTTTATCAATTTAACAAACCCGTTTCTATTTTATTTTTCATTTGTTATGATAGTGTATTCAAAACTTTGTCTTACCGTTATATGATTTATTGTTACTATATTTTTTACTATATTATTATTACTATATTTTATTATACGAGCCGCATTCAGATAAACAGTCAAGTGTGATAAATGTGTTACAATAGTAATTTAATCAAAAATCCAGCCGTATTTTGAGTCGAGGTCCAGATTTTAATACTACTATGCTATACTAAAAATATCAGCCTATTTCGTGTAACTTGCCTGGGCCGAAAACGCTCGCGCAGCTTTAATAGGCAGGGCTGTATTTTTGTTCTTAGACCACGCCTCCAACGCGCAGTGATTGGTCAAAAACTTTCGCGGACTTTGTGCACGAGTATCTACACCTTGTCGCGTGAAGCTTAAGTTGCTACTTGTCAAGTTGGACCTCGTCAGTTGATTTTGGTCAACACGGTAAGGGTCTAGTTTCAAAGTGTCATTATTGTTTAAAGTGAATGTTGGAAATGGGTAGAAGTTAACATTTCTATTTAAAAGTCACTTGCAACTGAGCGGACAACGTTGTTCGGCGTGCAGCTCCATTCAAACTTATGCCACTAAAATTGTCTTCACACTAAACTAATGAGCTATCTAGCTAGCAGCTAAATTAAACATGTAATCGACATACGCGGTTTCAGTCAGATTATCGCTATTCGCTTTGGCTAGCCATCAGTTGGCTAAATGCTACTAGCTAACTGGCTAACTAAGTTAGACAAGTAAAGAATTAACAGTTAGCTAAGAGCACGTAGCCAGCTATTCTGGCTAGATTCAACGAGGAAAACGTGTCCTGTGATATTTATCAAACATTAACAGTTGACAGTCGCCGCTCACTTTAGCTATCTATTTTTGTGCGTTTTTAAAAGAAGAATACATTTCTCACGATATTTTTTGGTTGCTGCTGGGTTAATCAGTGTCATGAGGTTGATGTGTACAAGCCGGCTGCTGTTGCATCATGTTAAATAGAGCACGGAGACCATGGCTGATCAAATAGCAAGCTCAACAAATTTCAGTGTGGCCAAGAATGTCTCGCAATTCATGCACTAATGTTTTCCAGAAACTGATTAGGCTTCACTCTTACCTTTTAAGACTTGGTTAGACAGGCTGCCTGATGACCAACACTAAAATTATCTATACAAGTATCTATATAAGGGTTTTTCATGCACATGCTTATATTGAGAACACTGAAGGCAGATAAATTGAGCTTATTGCATTGTATGAGAAGTTAATTGAACAATTTAAAGAGAATAATCATAAGTGTGTTCTGCAATTTTACTTTCAGTCTGTTTACTTCGTGAACATGGCCCGGTTCACTGGTTTTGACAAGGACGCATGGGAGTCTCATAACAGTATGATGAAGGAACCTCTGAGCATCAATGATCCAGAGGTACATCGCTGAAACACCACTGTCTTTTTTGACACGTGTTGCTTTAAATGAAATATTTTTATGCTGCATAAATGGTAAGCTAGATCGTGTCTGCTGGCCATCAATCTTCCTGTCTGAAACTGACTCATTTGGTCAATAGGTATTTGACATCTTAAAAAAGGAGAAAAGGAGGCAGGTATATGGGTTGGAGCTCATTGCCTCAGAGAACTTCGCCAGTCGAGCAGTTTTGGAGGCTTTGGGCTCATGCATGAACAACAAATATTCAGAGGGATATCCTGGCCAAAGGTAACATTCTACATCTGAAAGATTGGAATGAATTACTGATCGTTTGATTATGTCTTTACATATACGTGTATATATTGTGTATTCTATCTTGGAATTGTTATTGTTGGAAACTTTGGCATTAGATACTATGGTGGCACGGAGCATGTTGATGAACTGGAGCGACTCTGTCAGAAAAGGGCTCTGAAGGTTTATGGCCTTGATGCGGAGAAATGGGGTGTGAACGTGCAGCCTTACTCTGGTACATTTCTACAGCTGTGCTCTGAGCTCTGACTTGGTCTGCTGTGTTTTGAAGATCAGTTCTCATCGCTTTGCTCTCATTTCAGGGTCACCTGCAAACTTTGCTGTGTACACCGCTGTTGTGGAACCTCATGGGAGAATCATGGGTCTTGATTTGCCTGATGGAGGTCACCTGACTCATGGCTTTATGACAGACAAAAAGAAAATCTCAGCCACCTCCATTTTTTTTGAGTCCATGCCATACAAGGTATTGGTTCATTTTGAAGCTCTGAATTTTTTGCCTTTGCTACATTATTACCATAACTGTTTTGACCACTGTTTTGGACGTATTATATTGTCAGTGAATCTAACTGTAGCTCGTAAATGTGTGTAGGTCAACCAGGAGACTGGTTACATTGATTATGACAAACTGGAGGAAAATGCACGTCTCTTTCACCCAAAGCTAATCATTGCTGGTCAGTGTCATATCTGCAGCATTTTACCAAGAGAAGTTTCAGAAAGACAAGAGCTTCATCAAATTATTATGGGATATTTTTTTCTGACTTCTCACATTTGATTAACCTTTGGCATTGCAATATAGTTCAAAACTATGCTTAATCCATGTCTTGGAAACTCATGTAAGAAGACAAATTAATTGTAAGAAGACAAAAAGGTGTTTCTTTTCTGTACAGAAGGCAGGTAGGATTGTTTTTTTCTTCTTCTGTGTCCTGGTTATGTGGTGTACTCATTCCAATTCCATTTTTTTGGATCTCTGAAAGGTGTCAGCTGTTACTCCCGCAACCTAGATTACAGCCGCATGCGGAAGATAGCAGACGAGAACGGGGCTTACCTATTGGCTGACATGGCACACATTAGTGGGCTTGTGGCAGCCGGAGTGGTCCCTTCCCCCTTTGAGTACTGTGATATAGTCTCCACCACTACCCATAAGACCCTGAGGGGCTGCAGGGCAGGGATCATCTTTTACAGGAAAGGTTGGTTTCTTGCTGAAGTTTCTTCAAGTTTCTTGCCATAAACGTCAGTGTGCTGTGTATGATCTGTGTGTCAAGTTTCATCGTGTGGGGGTTTTGCTTGTTAGGGGTACGCAGTGTGGACTCAAAGACTGGAAGGGAGACTCTTTACAACCTGGAGAGTTTGATCAACCAGGCTGTGTTTCCTGGCCTGCAGGGGGGGCCTCATAATCATGCCATTGCAGGTAACCACTTATGAATATTTATATCTTCAGCTTAAAGTTCAGATCAAGTTTTAAATTAAACCAATATTCACATCAAGCAATGATGCAAATTATACCTGTTTTGTTTAATTTGTAAAAAAAAATTTATTGCATTAGATGCATTGTCCATAGTCCAAATAGAAAATATAATGATTTAAATGTTATCTTATTTTTGCACCATAGCCTCCCATGACTATGCAGTACATTTAGAATCTAAATTGAAATACAGTAAAAAGAAAATGACTGGATAAAAAAACTTCCACTTAGTATAATTGTGCTTTTGTTTCTGTGGGGGTTAATGGTCAGGAGTGGCTGTAGCCCTGAAGCAGGCACTTACTCCAGAGTTTAAGGTCTATCAGACACAAGTGCTGGCGAACTGCAGGGCCCTGGCAGCTGCCCTTATGGAGAAGGGCTATAAAGTCGTCACTGGTGAGTTTCGTGTTTGTCGGTTGCCGCATAGCAACAGGGACTTTTCATTCGTTTGAGATGTGACAGAAGGCCTGGCAGCACAGAAGGGCTTATTTGATAAACCCCACTGCTCAGCAGAATGTGCGTTGTGCCTTGCAGTCCCTTGCTGTGTCTTATGTTTGGAATGTTCTTACTGAAATGCATGGGAGCAAAGATTACATCACCAGCAGCAAGAAAATGTCTAGAAAGTCTGGTAGAATGCTGAATAATGGCACACACACAGTCACCATGGGAAGCGGTTCAACGGGTACATGGGTACAATTCCATTGCAGTTAAACTGGAAAATGGGTGTGGGACTTTTGCAGCACATTTTATGTGCAAGAATGTCTTTTGACAGATGTGAGTAGATTCTGCGTGGCCAAGACTTGCTGCATGCCCATCATGCTTGGTGTTGTCTGCATCTGAATTCAGGTGGTTCTGATAATCATCTCATCTTGGTTGACCTTCGTCCAAATGGAACTGATGGAGGGAGGGCGGAGAAGGTGCTGGAGACTTGTGCCATCGCCTGCAACAAGAACACCTGTCCAGGTGCCACCTTAATGATGCTCATGAGTTTGCTTTTGTTAGTTTAAGTTCGCCTAAAATAGCGAAATTAAAGCTACACAAGCACTGAACTGATGGCAAGATGTTGTTCCCATAGTCCAGCTGATGGCCTGTACCTTTACTGTAGTCCATTGTTTTCTTATTGGCATACATGTATTAATTAATTGGATGTGTATTAATAATTATTACACAAGAACACTTTATAATCTGCGTTTCATTGTCTGGTGATCTGGGGTACTGCAGGAGATAAGAGTGCTTTGCGTCCCAGTGGTCTTCGTCTTGGATCTCCTGCGCTCACCTCACGAGGGCTAGTGGAGGAAGATTTCTGTCACGTTGCAGAATTTATTCACAAATGTGAGTTAATTCTTGCAATTAGCAATTTAAAATTAATTATGAGAAATAGTAATTGTGCACTTGTAATTATCTTGAATGCTTTCAATGTTTGGTTTTAGGCATCCAGTTAACGGTGGAGATCCAGAAAAACATGAACCCTAAGGCAACTTTGAAGGAGTTCAAAGAAAAATTGGCACAGGATGAGGAATATCGAAAGAAAATGAAAGAAATCAGAGTTGAAGTTGAGGCATTTGCTCAAAACTTCCCAATGCCTGGACTGCCAGAGATATGAGCCTCATTCCTGTGCTTTGACCATTGATCCAAACTTCTCTTCTGATCAGCGATGTCCTTTGAACTTTGTCCTTTTATGTACCGCATCACACAATTTCTACAATGTGAAGAATTTTTACCATTATTTTGATCTGCTGTTCAACTGTAAATGGTGCCAACCGTTATTAAGAATTGTGTGTGTGCGTGATCCAGATGATTATTGGTGAGAAATCTATCAGCCGTTTGTCCAAGCTGGCATGTTTGTGTTGTGATCACAGATCCTAAAGCTCCACAGAGGGGCTTGAAAGCAGTAAAATATGAAAAATACAGTCTTGTTCATTTATATACATGTGATCTACCCCAACTGCCTGCAAATGGTTTCTATATAATATAAAATGCATCCCATTTGTTGCTGTGTGTACACTATAAACTGGCTCTTTGTGAGTGGTCATTTTCTACCAACAGAACTTGTGCTGATTGGACATGTGTGGGCAGTGGACCGCTTTCAGTCATACTAGTATGTGTGAAGACTGTCGCCACTGCAGTGCCTGAGTAAGTGTCCTACCACCACATTAAGTGTTGGTCAGCAGAGGTCACCTGAGGTCAGAAACTGATTAATGGATGGTTGATGGGTTGTCAATATAGACTAGTCTGAAGGATGCATTAAACAGCAATTTATATTAGCAGTACAGAACTATTGAAATGTACTGATTTGGTAAAATTTATGTTTGTGTGTGTGTATGTGTGTGTGTATATCCTATTCTTTGTTACAAGGGTTTAGCGTAAGATCAAGACAATCAGACTCCACAATGTTAAATGTGGAATGTTTTAATGAAACTCAAACACAGAAAACAGGAAGCAACTTAATGCACTGGGATCACCCCAAAAATTCACATAATCACAAATCAGCTTAAATAAAGATCACATCTCACTTCACCCTGGACAAAATCACAGTACCTTCTACACAGCTACATATGAGCAACACACCTTTTTGTTTTGGACAACTCTCATAAGAATCTGCTTCAAAAAACACACATTACAATGCACATTACAATATGGCTTGTTAAATAACATTAAAAATAATGCACATTACATTTTTGGACAGGTTTGCAAGGAGGCGAGTGATCTAAGGTTACAAATAGAAAGCAATACATTAAAAAGAACTAAAAGATATCCAGTAAATTTGAATTTGGGCTTCAGCTGCCACTGCAGCAGAAACGGTAATAGGGAAAATAGATACCACTGTTAGTTTTTAACTTGTCACCATGATTCGAAACGACCAATATTCTAAAGTGCCACTCAGGTTACTCATGCCGACGTTATTTGCACACAACGTTGAGACGATTGTTTATACCATTGGACTGGATGAGATTCACACGCGAGATACAAATCGATGTGGCTCATAAACATGCCATCACATAGTTTGAACTCTTCAAGCATGCTGAATGTCATGTGTAACAAATCTGCTTTATGACATTTCTCCATGCAATACATTCTTTTACTTCAGTACACAATGATTTTTTTAAGGGTCAATGGTTATTTGCCAAGTCATATGCCTGAAATTCCAGCAGTCTAGCAGATTCCTGCTCAGTTGAGTTGCCTTTTTGTCTATACAAAATCAGATGATTGAGGTCTAATGAAGATAGTACTGCTTTGAGTTGCATGTTCGTCAGTATCATTCTTTCATTCTGATTTTTTTTGTACAGTTGCAGAATACAAGCAACAGGAAGCAGGGTAGATTATTTACTGACCTTAATCTTGGAAGTTCAGCAGTTGACAAAACTACCATCATTTTGTACACCCTTTATGTTAATGTTCAAAATGCTACGACAGCATGTTAAGAGACTGTATAAAACAAAATACTGCTTGGTACACAGCTACCATCTGCAGTTACATGCAGCACAACACTCCCCAATATTCTTCACTGGGAACATTTTTCTGAAGAAGGTGGAGAGAATCCACCACATGTCCAGCACTTTTTTTGTTCTTGTGAGCTGATTCTGCTTTCGTGTGCAGACAGCAAGACCACTAATGACTTGAACCAAACATTTTCCATCGGTGTGGTAATTTGTGGTAGTTTATTTAACACCTTCAGTGTTAAAAAGTACAATTTATGCTAGCTAGTGGAAAAGGGAGATTTATAGTTCAACCCAAAATTTCATGCCGTTTTAACCAACTTTTAGTCTAAGTAAACAGGACTTTGCAATGATTTTCATAATAAGAACCAAGTAAGGAGACCTTTAGCCTTACCTCTAAAACTTTGGCAATACACGTGGCAAAGCATCAACATTACACAAATATAAGATCACATTGCGAAGAATTCACTGTCTGCGTACTGGATTGTGAAAGTAATATATTCTCAGAAAAAAAACTTCATTCTGTATTTCTTGATGTGCTGATTATAGCAAAAGTGAAGGAGAACAGGCATACCAAAACCAGCCGAAATCACCAAAAAAGGGAACTTTCATATTCAGATTTTGTACAAAAAGCTGGTGGTGTAATTGAAGGAGAAGACAGACTGGCCGAGCCCTTTTAAAGGCCACTGAAAGAAATTCTGCTTGATGAGCTCACTCAGAAACTGGATGATTTGACTCTCTTCTTCTGTGAAGCCAAGCTGCAATAAGAAGTTAGTCCTGCGCAACGCCACAGATCCCTGGTCATCTGGATTTATGGGCAGGTGAACGTGATGGCAGAAAGTGTAAAGGAACGCCTTAGCTGCAAGTTGAGTCAACATGCTCTGCACATGGAGATAATATGTGCTTCCTCGTTTGATCTGAGTCCTGTGGTCGGCCATGTGACCTAGAAGGGTCCCTTTGTAAGGGGGACATCGAAGTGTCTTGTTGTCACAGTCCAGGATGCCGATGTACCTGCTGTATCGGCTCAGGGAATGGAGCATGCTGGAACCTGCAGGTGAAGCCACCCTGGGTAAAAGAAAGAAAAAAACATACATGCTGTGCTTATTTATGACCATGGCTGAAGCCATGTATATTTTTACCTTAATTATTTAAAATACTATTTAAAATGTTAAATGCACATGAATTCCAGCACCACTGCTGACCTCCACATACCTCTGTAGTCCAATGAGTTTCCATCTATGAAGGTCGGTGAGTTGAAATGATGTAGTGAGCCAGGGCTGGACTGTTTCACCATACTTTCCAAGGTTGGGCACAAAAATAGATAATGCATTCACGAGCTTCCTCACAGTCCCCTCCTCAGCTCCAAGAACCACAAGTGTCCGCCCACTAAGAATGCAGAATATGGCTTGTTGAGCAAAGGGGTACTGCCTTATGAATCTGAGAGCACTGTGACCTGCCTTCTTCTTCTGCTTCAAGGTGATGAGGCTACCATAGGTGAATGGTGAACCTGCTCGGTCTGAGCTAGTAGAAGTACTCATGTAGCTCGTACAATCGGAGACATCTTCCACATTCATTCTGACCATCTCCTCAGAGAGCACGCTGGTGCTCTCTTCAGGAAGCACAAAGCCCAGACTTGAGCACAAGGGCAGTGCTGACTCTCCAAAGATGTAATCGACCTGCAAAGCAGGGTCCCCCTGAAGTAGGGACAGTGGCTCCTGCTTGACCACCGTGTCCTCACCACACTGTTGCACAGGTTCAGGCAAAGATTCCTCGTAGATAAAACCATCCTGTCCCATACAGCAGGCTGTATCTATTTGAACCAGATTGTCAGTTTCAAACACATCAACAGTATTAACATCCAGGAGGGAGGGTGAGTTCTTGTCAGGTGCGGTTTCTGAGGCAACATCTCCTTGGTGCACAGATAAGGTTACAGTGCATACCTCATGAGTGCTTCTCCTCACAAAACTGTTAGGATTAGCTGGGCTAACATTTCCTAGTGCTTCAATACTCCTGTCACTGCTGAAACTTCCTTTTGTTTCAGTATCAACAGCTTCTTCAGAGGTTTCTTGTGTGATGTCAGAGGTACTAGACTCCGGGGGTCCTTCCATAGATTCAAGATCCAATTTATGGGGACTTATTTCTACACAAGTGGCATAAGACTCTAGACTCATTGGCTCACCAGACAAGTTGGACACAGATGGTGGGGCAATGTGTGGATTGTGGTCTGTGTCGTACAAATTCCTCGAGTTCTCCTCTTCTTCCCAATCTCTTTCCTCTTCAAATAGAAAACTGGTAATTTTCTGCTTACTTAAGAGAGCTTGGTCAATCTGGCTAGTGGAAATAAAACAAAGATCCCCTCTGAAGGTCTTTTCAATTAAGTTCAGTTGGTCCATAGTCTGAGGAAAAAAGTTTGAATCACAGAGTTCTTCAAGGGTTTTTAAGCGCTTATCAAAACATTTTGCGGATTTAGCTTTAATCAGCTGGGGAGTATAAGAGAGTTGCTGACTACCACTATCTGTTTCAATACCTTTATCCCCATTTATGGAATGAGTAGAAGGGAATGTATGGTCAGTTATACTTGTCTCAACTGGCTTTTCTGGCTCATATTGCACGTGATCGGTGTCCCTTTTTCTGTTGGGATATGATGTGATCTGCCTCAAAAGATCTTTATGTTCATAGATGGATTTTTCCACATTTGCCAGTTCATTAGCTTTTTCAATAACCTGTGTGGAATAACAGCCATTGTTCATTTTCTGTAACTCTGTCTCCTTGTGCAGCACTGATCTCGTATACTCCAGGTCTTGCAATTTTTTCTCCAACTCATTAGCAAAGGCCTTCCGATTTCCTGACTTTAAACTTTCTGAAGCCTTGGAAAATCCAGAGGAGAGCTGCTGAAACTGCTGCATGATTTTCCTTTCATCTGCTGAAATATAGGCCATGCAAAAGGGACGTACGAAGCCTCGAGCCTCCAAATCGTAGAGGGTGAGGTGATGCACATACGCAAACGCTCCTTCCTTGGAATCGCCAAGGACAACTTTTGAGTCCTCCACAAAATTGAGCTTTGGGTAGCTGCATCCTGGAGGATGGCCAACAAAGGAAGCTTGGTAGTCCACAGACATGATGCGCAGTGAGAAGTAATTGAGGTCAAATGTGCCACAAACTCTTGGATCATCTGGTATTGTGAGAAGTGGCTGTGGACCAACCTGTTCTGAAAACTCAGAGATGAGGATGAAATCCTTGGAGAATTTTGCATAGGATGTCTTTGTCCATGGATTTGCATTTGCAGCATGAGGAAATAAAGGCACAGAAAACTCCTCCGGGAGTAAACACGGATCTGTGTATGAATCTCCAAAATCATCATCTTTGGTAAATGCCACCACATCTGGTGAAGCGATCATGTTCTCGAAGTTTCAGAAGCGACATTAGAAGAAACGTGCCACGACAGAGTCAAGATCTCAGTAGTTACACCGAAGTAGACCCTACATATGGTATATAAAAAAAGATCATCGCTGTTGTCTGACACCAATTTCACCAATCTGTCAGTGCGAGCATCTTAAATTCACGCCATTGTAGATTAGACAGGAAATCTAAATCTTTATGAACCTTAGCTAGAAATAGATGTCAATTAGGTTCATTAGCAGCTAACTACTAGAGATGGCTAGCTATGTGGCTCCGATACCTCCGAGCCCAAACACACACTTGACTGCAATGACATAAAAGGTACGTCAAGCTAATTAACAGTTACAAAAACATCCTCCCATCAGTCTACATCTATGCTTGACTAACAATTTTACAAAGCACAGCCAAATATTTACCTAGCCGCCGCAACGTCCCTGACATCCACAGCAGTTACACATCCCAGCCACATCAGCCATATTTCAAGCGTATGCGCCGTCGACTAACACGATTTGTGCAGCGCCCGCGATTCACAAATCATCCGTACGCAAACGTTTCCGTGTTGGAGCGTTTGAAGATCCGCTAATCTGAGACCCCGCCCTCTGAACTCTACGCCACGCATGCGCACGTCAACGACGTCGACCTGACAACTTCATTGGAAACAACTCCGATAGCTTAGGAAGTTGGCTTTAAATATTATTATATTGTTGATTTTTTATGTATTTATTTTTAGATAATTTAGATAAACGGCGTACAACGCAAATTTTCGTTTCCCCCCTAACGGTTGCAGTGATTTAGCGATTTATTAACAGGAAATGCGTAATGCAGCGCTTTACGGCCGTTTTACGACACTTTTTGACAGGCGCCGAATTTGGAAAGTTTGCTTGTCTGACATGAAGTTGGTACCTACAGTTATAATATATACGGAACACCACTGCCATCCGCGTACGGGTTTTACATGGTTTGCACCAGCTCAATAAGTTTACTTTACTTGTATACGACATCTAGTTTGCTGATGATGGAAAGCTACCAGCTAGCAAGGCCAGGCTGCGCCACGGTAGTTATTTAGCGACCATGTCCTGTTTCACGTCCATCATTAGATGGTAGGAATGCACATTATTAGATCATTGGTTCGTGTGTCGACTCACAGACGATTCTGTAGACAAATATCTATTAATATGATCAGGAGAACTCAGATTAAGAAAGTGCTTTGTGTCGCTGAGAAAAACGATGCAGCCAAAGGTATTGCAGAAATAATGTCCAACGGGAGATCAAGAAGGGTGAGTGTATATATTATAATACAATAACACTGTCGCAGTAGGCTGCCATGCATGCTTTTGCGAGTGAGATGTTTATGGTGGCACTTTTTTTCTGATAACAGAGAGAGGGGCACTCGGTCTACAACAAAATATACGAGTATGAATATAATCTGTTTGGACAAGTAAGTTTTTGTAACCTATTGCAAACAAGTGTGGAAGCTGTTAGAGTTGTTATAGTTGATCTGACGTAATATTTGGTGTTTTATAACAGAGTGTTGCCGTGTGTATGACATCTGTGTCAGGACATCTTTTGGCTCTTGAATTCAAAGCACCTTTTCAGAAATGGTAAGTGAAGACCTATATGTTATTATTGACAGAGACTGATGTTCTGTAAAGTAGTAATTTACAATTGCTTCATTAAAATTTTCATTCATTTCCATGACTTATTTGTCAGGCACAGCTGTAATCCAGTCCTCTTATTTGATGCAGAGGTGAAAAAGTACTGTCCTGATAACTTTGTGCAAATTAAGGTAATTTTTTATTGTTTTGATGTTTTATTTTTGTTTATACTTTAAAATTTAAAAATTACTCTCTTTTTTGTTTAAACTTATTTGTTACGTTTAATATGTTCATCCCTTAGAGGACCTTGGAGAGAGAGGTCAGACAATGCCAAGCTCTAGTCATCTGGACTGACTGTGACCGAGAGGGAGAAAATATTGGCTACGAGATCATTGATGTCTGCAAAGCTGGTGATGTATATTTCCTCCAGCGATTCATGACCATGTTGTCTGCAGTGTTTTCACTTGTGGGCTATGATGTGCTGACATGAGTCTGTTTTCTGATAGTTAAGCCAAACATTCAGGTGTTCCGTGCTCGGTTCTCAGAGATTACTCCCACCTCCATTAGACGAGCATGCGAGTCTCTGACTGAGCCGGATATCAACGTCAGTGATGCAGTGGATGTGCGTCAGGAGCTTGACCTTCGCATTGGTCAGAGTTCCATGCATATATGCAAGTAATCTGTGTTTGTGTGTTTAAATATGACAATTAAACAGCTGTTTGTTTTTGCTACTTTTAAGGAGCTGCATTTACAAGGTTCCAGACTTTACGGCTGCAAAAGATCTTCCCAGACTCTCTGTCTAATCAGCTCATCAGCTATGGCAGCTGTCAGTTTCCTACACTTGGCTTTGTGGTAGAGAGATTCAAAGCCATTCAAGCCTTCATCCCTGAGACCTTCTTTAAAATTAAAGGTATGTTTTCTCACAAGGCCTTCACAGTGTTAACTGATTATCGTATAAACATGTGGTTCAGATGGCATGTATATCTACTAAATTGTCTTTAATCAAAGAGCTAATGGAAACTTTGTCTGCCAGTGGTTCATGAGCCTACTGAGGAGGAATCGGTGGAGTTCAGCTGGAAAAGACATCGCCTGTTCAGCCACACCGCTTGCCTTGTGCTCTACCAGATGTGCATGGAGGTTAGCAGCACCTAGCATTTCACCTGATGGCATTTTAATTACCGACCTGGTAATCTTTGTAGATGGATACTATGACTATATATATATTTGTGACAAGTAGTGTTGTGCATGATTTAACAATTACGCAGGATTTTAAAATGTAAGAGGGTTTTTTTTTTATTCTTCCCCAGGATCCCATGGCAACAGTGATATCTGTAACAAGTAAGCCAAAAAGCAAATGGCGACCATTACCCCTTGATACTGTGGTGAGTGGTCAAAATAGCATGTTCAGATAAATAATTTTTAAGCCTGCTTCACATATAAAATTGATTGAAATAAACGACGTTGACCAATAATATATTATCGTATTTATTATAAATGAATTTATGAGGATCTCTGCCTGGTGAAAGCAGTATCATAATGTGTATCTAATTACAATGTCCTTACAAAGGAACTTGAGAAACTGGCCTCAAGGAAACTGAAGATTAGTGCTAAAGAGACCATGAAAATAGCTGAGAAGCTCTATACACAAGGGTATGCTTTGCACAAATTATATTTATTAATACTGTCAATAGCATGATGGTTACTTTGAGTAGTGGAAGAATGTAGCAATGATGGGAGCGACATGTCTGTGGTGTTCCAGGTTTATCAGTTATCCTCGTACTGAGACCAACATGTTTCCAAAAAACCTGAACCTGGTTCCGCTTGTTGAGCAGCAGACGCAGGACAACGAATGGGGGCCTTTTGCTCAGTGTATTCTGGAGAGCGGTGGGCCCACACCTCGAAACGGAAACAAATCTGACCAGGCCCATCCTCCCATTCACCCCACTAAATACACAGATCATCTGCAGGTGATCTTTAGCCTTCCATATACGACCTTAGTAAATGGTCTTCCTGATCCATTAACGATTGTAGTGTTTCTTCAGTTGAATGTGGGGGCGTGTTTTTCTCTCATGTTTTTCATTCATTTTGATCTGCGTAGGGAAATGAAAGACGGCTATACGAGTTCATTGTTCGTCACTTCCTGGCCTGTTGCTCCAAGGATGCAGAGGGCCAGGAGATGACTGTAGAAATTGACATTGCACAGGAGAGGTTCTCTGCAAGTGGACTCACGATCATTGCAAGGAACTATCTTGAAGTTTACCCTTATGACAAGTGGTACAATAAGGTGCTCTTTTTTCTTTGGCTACTTTCTTTTAACAAGATGTTCCTCAGAATAGAGGCTGAACCTTCAAAGATATGTACCTACTTTACCAACAACCTAAATATCATTGGAATGCTCCTTCTCAAATAGAAATGTAATTTTTTGTGTGTAGGTTATTCCATTATATACACCTGATACAACATTCCAACCTACAGCAATTGAGATGGCGGAAGGACAGACCAGCCCTCCACAACTTCTCACAGAGGCTGATTTGATTTCACTAATGGAGAAGCATGGAATCGGTATGATTCTTACCAGTTTCTAAGTTTGGTACTTGCTACTTTAATCACATGGTTAAAACTAGTGTAATTCTGCAGGCACAGATGCCACACATGCAGATCACATCGAGACCATCAAGAGCCGCATGTATGTGGGCCTGACAGCAGATCAGAGGTTCCTTCCTGGAGAGCTTGGGATGGGCCTTGTTGAGGGTATGGAAAATGATCCAATAAGTCTTATAATTTGCACTTCATCAATTCACATATAGAATGAGGGTGCCACTCATTGGTGTTTCAGGGTACAACTCCATGGGCTATGAGATGTCTAAACCAGACCTCAGAGCAGAACTGGAGGCAGACCTGAAGCTCGTGTCAGAGGGACGGAAGGATAAGGTGTCTGTCCTGAGGCACCATGTGGCAAAATACAAGGCTGTTTTCATCGAGTCTGTCAAGAAGGCAAAGAAGTGAGCTCATGTAGTTTTGTTGTGAAAGCACTTCCAAATTAATTTACTGTACAAGTCACAATAACTTCCATAAACTTTTAAAACATTTTATTTCCTCAAGGATGCTTCAAATATTTGATGTTATCAGAATATGACTATCAAAGGACTTGTACTGTTCTTAGATTGGATGAGGCACTGTCCAGTTATTTGGGTGAAGCTCAGGAGTTTACAGAACAAGAGGAACAAGAGCTGGAGATGCCTCTACCAGTGAGGAAGTGTCCGCAATGCAGCCGAGATATGGTTTTGAAGAAGAGAAAGGACAACACGGGGTGAGCCACTAGTCAGTCGTGATGGTTTTGAAGTGCAGATGATGTCTTCCTTTGTCCTTTCCTTTTTTCTTTTCCTTTCTGTCTTTGTTATACCCTTTCCATCCTCTCTTGACAGGAAGTTCCTGTCATGTTTGGGCTACCCGGCCTGTAAGGCAGCAGTGTGGTTTCCAGATGCAGTGCTTGAGGTCAGCAGAGATGACAGCGTCTGTCCAACATGCCGCCCACATCCTGTCCACATGTAAGAAACAGTACAGTAGTTCCTCTTCTGTCAGCAGGCTTTATTCACTTTAATACTGTGTTTGCCATGTTAGAACAGAGTCCAAAAAAGCTATCTGTGTCTTCCTAAAACAGGCTGAGGTTTAAGTTCAAGAGAGGAAGTCTACCTCCAGGGATGCCTCTAGAATTTGTTGGATGTATTGGTGGCTGTGATGAAACTCTGAGAGAAGTCCTGAATTTGAAGTATCTCCATGGAGCAGGAGCAGCAGGAGGAGATTCCAGCACTCGGGTTAATCGCAGTTCAGCCTTCAGTCAGTCTAATCTTTCAAGACCCAATCCAGTGCTTCAGACCAGGCCTGACAACAGACCTTCACCTCCATGGCCCAGAGCAGACAGCAGCAGACCACCGCCCAACCCTACACCAGCATCGTCATCACATGTACCATCCCACACCCAGAGCGACGCTGTTGTGTGTAATTGTGGCCAGGACGCACTTCTCCTCACCGTTCGTAAAGAAGGTCCCAACCAAGGCCGTCAGTTCTACAAGTGCAGCACAGGGGGCTGTAAATTCTTCCTGTGGGCTGATCAAGGTCAAGGGTCACCACCTCCCGGGCCTTCACTTGGCCTTGGAAATGTAGCGCAGCAGAGACCTGGCAGCAGAGGATCAGGAGGAGATGGAGGAGAGACCATGTGCAACTGTAACGAACCCGCTGTCACCAGGACCGTCATGAAAGATGGACCGAACAAGGGCAGGATGTTCCACACCTGTGGCAAACCGCGTGACCAGCAATGTCACTTCTTCCAGTGGGCGGACGAAAATGTGGCTCCCGGTAATTAATACATCGTTAATTTTTTTTTTCATTTTATTCCCTATGCTAAATGGTATCACTGACTGAGCAAAATGTCATACATTTGTGTGAAGAGTATTTTTATTTGTAGTAATGTCTTCTGTAATGTTACATGAAATAGATCAACCTTAGATTCATTTTCTGAAAGACGGTAACCTACCACATAGTGTCTAAATATGTGGCTATGAGCAAATCCAGAATAAGTGAAGGAAGAGAATAAAGTGTCAGTAACACATTACTGATTGATGTGCAGTTGTAATTAATGTTGCAGATTTCTATTTTTTATTAAATGTTTGTACCTATTTATTCCTTTTTTTATACTGATGTCATTTATAATGATGAAATTGACTCATTTTGTTTGAATCTGACAACAGACAGTGTTATTAAATAAAGGCCATAAATTTAACATTACAGGATTAGGATCCGTAGCTCTGGTCTGATGCAGAATAAATGCAGAATCAGGGTATAAAAGCAGAAAGAAGCTATAAGTGGTTAATTGGTACAAGGAGGAATGATGATGTGTCTTGGTACTATCCCAGCTGCTGTAGGAGGATCTCATGGACACTGGACTGGTGCTGCAAAGACTGGAGCTTCTTCAAGCAAACCTCCTGCTGCCAAAAGGCCAAGGACCTGTGGACTTTGTCATCAGCCTGGACACACACGCACCACCTGTCCGCAGCGCCGGTGACGACGTCACTACTGGAGATCCCAGCTGTATGTATAGCAATAATCTGCTGAACTGGTTTGTGTAGTTTGGAGAATCATTTTTGTCTCAAAGGAGTGAACACTATTACAGAATAAAAGGTAACATTTTATACATTTGCCTTTATTTTTTCTTTATGGTTTTCATTAAGTTAGATTGAGCTGCTTCACTGCTTCACAGGCTATTGTTATATATGGTATAGTCATAGAGCAATATAAAAAAACAGGAAAATGCTAGCACAGAACAGACCTTGTAACTCTTCCTTGACAAATTAAGTAAGAACCAAGTCTTTGTTGAGATAAAATGGTATTTACTGGTACTTTTGGCAGTGATCTTGTTACAGTGGATCGTCTCTTTTGAAAGAAACAGTGACCAGAAGGATTTCATCCATTATCAGACTGAATTGCCAGGGCCATTCTTGAGTAATCATTCTAGTTGAGAACACGTTTATTTTCTTTTTGACCTTAATGAGACGTCAAATGTTATGGTATTTTATCTTTTCTTCTTTATGATACAATCAACGCTCCTGTCTGATGACCAGGAATATCATTAATCATTTGCAGACTTAGCAGAGGTTTTTTTTTTTTTTTTTTAACTTACTGAGAAACTATTACAAAACCATGCCCATTGTATACAAAGTGATTCTACTCATTCTTTTCTGTGAGTTGGACAAAGTCTACTATGTTGTTTTGGACTTTAAAAAGGCAATATACATGCTATTTAAGCTACTGATTTGTTTTGTAGTCTTACTGACATCAAAAGCTTTATGCGGAATATTGATTTAGTTGATGAGAATGATCCCACAAATGACTGGAGATGCCGAATTGAAAGATAGATTGGAGGCACTAATCATGGCTGTGCAGGAACAAGTACAGAATAAATGATTAGAGGCTGAGATCTTCCTCTACACCAGACAGGACCCTGTGCAAAGAAGCCCTGAGATAATTCAGCACATTACACTGGGATACAAGATGCTAGCGCACAGAGCGTACATGGGAAGCCATAACTGTGGCTGGCATGGTATAGACTAAAGGAACATCTGTGCTGAGAACAGAGAAACTTTCTGAAGATTTTCTGAGAATCTGTGTCCAGAAGAGTGCAGTCATCTCAGTATCAGGAGTGTCAACAGCTAAGATACTACACAAGACCCTCAACATCCCAGTCCTCTGGGAGCAGACCCTGGGTCAAAGGACACAATTGGGAATCATTCTGTCTAATAAAGGCATTATGAGAACGAGAGAATAAAAGCCCGATTGTTTTGTTTCGTTTTTCAATCGTATGTCATATCAGAAATCGGAACACATGGGTTTCTATGTTCCTATTTTGAAACAAAAATCAGATCACTTTTGAAATGAAAATCGACCGGTCAAAACGTACACGGAGACGCATGTACAGTGTTGAGTTGTTAAGAAATTTCACTTTCACTGGCATGTTTACTCCTGTCAAGAAGACACTATCGCTAGAGGTGTCTTCAACTAAGATTTTCATAGTCGAATCTGATTCGTCAGATTTTCCCTTTAGTCGACTAATAGTCGAATCAGGTTTTTTTTCTAGAGCGCCTTAAACGGGATCCCGTTCTCATTCAGAACTCTCTACCACTTCAAAGGAAAAACCATAAACACTCAGATAAATGAATAAACATAGTAGGTTGGACTTATTCAGCATTTATTTATTTATTTACTTATTTATTTTTTAATGAAACGTTAGACAACATTAACAAAAAAAAGTCACCGTCAGTGCGCATATCGAACTTTGTCAGACAGGCACTGTGCAAAAAAATATTTTAAATAGGGGTGGGCATAGATTAATTTTTTTAATCTAGATTAATCTCACTGAAATCTTGAAATTAATCTAGATTAATCTATATTAAAGTGGCTCATATGGTTTAAAAACTCGTTCTCGCCCCTACTGTGCAATTTGGTTAGGAATACAGCCGAGCTAAACTATCAAGTTGAAAGTCATCATAGTTTGCTTACCCATTTTGACCCAGTTCTCAACCCAACTTTAAGAATAGATTAACGGCGATAATTTTTATATCGCCCGATAAGAGTATCAAATTAACGACCGCCGTTAACGCCGTTAACGGCCCACCACTAATTTTAAATAAAATATGCCTGCCTGAAAATATAAAAAACAATTTGCCACACAACAGCAAAAAATATATAAGTAAAGGTTCAAGTAACGGGGTTTAAAAAGCAAACAACAACAAAAAATGTTTATAGGCCTACTTGCCGAGATGCACCGCGACGACACGACACGACCGAAACGACAACGGCTGAACTGTTCTCCGCCCATTTGGATTGTGCAACTGCAGGGTGTGATTTATTAATGTGTAGTAAGGAAGATGCCTATTGTTAATGCGCACACATCATTTAAAAACATTTATTAACAGAAATTAGGATGATTTTATTTGACAAAAGGCTATATATAACGAAAACATAGACATTTCATTTAACAACCAATGCTTAGCAGCATCCTTGGGCACCCCAAGCGACTATTGCAGGTCACACCTACTTATCACACCCTGTGCAGTGATTCATCAGTAATCCAGGTAGGCTAAAGGTTTGGGCGCTCAGTGCCAAAGTGCGTAAAATACATAAAAAAGGTTCGGAGAGAATCGAAAGAAAAATAGTAAAGAATAGAAAAATTACCCTGAACTAAAACCTTTTACAGTACCTATTACTAGTCAATTTACTAAGTAGCTACTAAGTAACTAACGGCCTTGTTGCTGCTGAAAATTGTTGCAAGTTTATTCTCATTTATTTACTGGTTCTACATGGTCGTGTGTCTTATCATGAAAACGTAATACTTTGAAAACATTTAAATAAAAATGTTTACATAATTTAAAACACTTATCTGTACATTTTAAGACACCGACAGTTTATTCGTAGGCCATGCTGGTTTTTACTAGTTTAATAAACACTAACGCTGAGCTGTTTTTTCCTGTGGGGGGAGGAGGGCATTTTTCGGATCTTGACAGGCGACTCCACGGCCGTGTCCGCCCTGCTGAAGAGAGCCAAAGGGGCAGTACAAGGTCCGCCCTCGCACAGGAATAGAGCATCCTGAATTAGACATGGCTGCCACCGGAGTTCTCCCCTTTATCAGGGGGGTAGACTTGAGTGGAAACGATTTTAAAGTGAGTTGTAACTGTTTGTTTGTAGTTTCTTTTTTCAAAAAGATCACTTTAAAGAGTGTCTAACCCACCAACTGTCTCTGTTAACTATCAGAACAGGGTGAACCAGATACCTTTTGCTAACTGTTTAGCCAGTAGTAATGGGCAACAGTCACTGGGGCGTTAGCCAGCTAGCTAGCTTTCCCTAGCAGCTGTAGCTAATGGGATAAAACAACGTCTTAACCAAGTAAACGGCATTAAAGCGAGACCATTTAATCGCCGGTGTTTTTTCGTTCAGTGGCAATTGAACATATATTGCTTAGACCGCTAAAATATAACCTGTTCAAATTAGTTTTGTTATGAAATAGCGTAGCTAGCTAGCTAACGTTAGACAGCTTGCTAGCTAGGTTAAAGGAAGCAGAGTGAGCTAACTTGGCTAACTGGCTGATTGAGCAAGCTGTTACATGCCCCAGAAACATATTCATTGACTGTTTGTATTAGTTAAAAAAACGTAACTGTCGTTAATGTGTAAATGGCCTGTAAAATGTAGGTATCTAACAAAATACACTCAAATAAACCGCTCTTGTTGGTCAATTCAGTAGTTTAGGTTTATTGGCATAAGCTATATTTAGTGATGATGTGATCAGTCGTCTTACAAGCCCTGTTTGTGAGAGTTAGGGTTAATGTTTTGGGACATGAAGGTTTTTTGTTGTTAGTTATTTAGTCTCATGTGTCTGGGTCTCAGGAAAAGGACTGTTACAGCTCGCTAGCATGCATAACAGCTGCTAGGAATGGGGCAGTCTCTCGTGTTTCTTTGTCCATCTCTCAATTCAATGGCATAAATGCAAGACATTGGTTATAAAGCTAACTGTCTGATTACGTGGTTGTTTTGAGAGGTATGCTATGATGTACAGTACCAGCAGGTTTAACGGTAATCTCCAGATATTTTGAACTGATGAATAATGCTGAGTAATTTGTTGTCATACTCCCTTAGGGGGGCTATTTTCCTGAGCATGTCAAATCCATGACCAGTCTTCGATGGCTAAAACTCAACAGAACTGGGCTTTGCTATCTTCCAGAAGAACTGTCCTCACTTCAGAAACTGGTGAATATATTTTATTTATTCATTACCTAATTAACGGTTTGTTTTATTTATTCAGTATATCGGTTGCCACAGTATCCTCTGTGTATGGAAATGAATGAAATAAAAGTTTCTTATCAACATTTTCCCTACTATGAATGTCTTGTAAATCTTTTATCTTCAATATTTGCTGTCAGGAACATTTGTCAGTGAGCCACAACAGTCTCACAACGCTACATGGAGAGCTTTCAAGCCTTCCAAACCTAAGGGTAATGATCATAATCACAATGAGCTATTTTCCATTCTATAAATCTAGAATTAAAGCATTTGTGGCAATGTATATTTGCTTCTTAAATATGTTATTATTTATATGTTTAGGCAGTTGTGGCACGGGCAAACCACCTTAAGAATTCAGGAGTTCCAGATGATATTTTTCAGCTGGATGACCTCTCAGTACTGGTAAATTATTGTACAGTTTAGCTCACAATTCACTGTAAAAAGCAAGTTAGGCAGTCAATTAATTTACTGCTTTCTATAAGCAAGTCTTTCTTGTCTTGGTTTTGTCATTTATCATAGCATGGGTTTTGCTATTTGTTCCATCTCATTGATTTCAATCACAGACATTTTTTGTTGATCCAGACTCTATTTCCCTTTTTGTTCCAGGACCTGAGCTTCAACCAACTAACTGAAATTCCAAGGGACTTGGAAAATTCCAGAAACATGTTGGTCCTTAACTTAAGCCATAACAGGTACAGCCATGGACAGGTGTAGCTGTGGTAGAGTTTTTGGAAGGTTATTAGCATCGTCGATAAGAATGGTCAGGGTATAACATCATGTGTTATGATATTGCCTAATTTTTATTTTGTCTTGCTCTTTATACCTTTTCAGCATTGATAACATACCAAATCAACTGTTTATAAACCTAACTGATCTACTCTACCTTGACCTGAGTGACAATAAGTTGGATAGCCTGCCCCCTCAGATGAGGCGTCTTGTGCACCTTCAGACCCTCATTCTCAACAATAATCCTCTCATGCATGCACAGTTAAGGTAGGACTCACTTGCAGTGGTTGCTGTTCCAGAGCAGTCTATGACTCCTCTTACAAACAATGTGGTATGTGATGTGGTTGAGTCCAGTGACCTCACTGTTTTCCTGCTCACTGATGAGCCCCGGGTGAACGCTGTGCTGGTTGTCTTCCATGTCCAAACAGGCAATTGCCTGCCATGGTAGCCCTTCAGACCCTCCATTTACGGAACACGCAGCGCACCCAGAGCAACATGCCGACAAGTCTCGAGGGCCTCACTTGTTTAGCAGGTATTTGAACTAAATCAATTTGCTGTGTGTGTCAGAGTGGATTTGAGCATTCGAATATAAGACCATGTATGTTGTTTAATGAGCACTCTATTTGTACAGATGTGGATCTGTCCTGCAATGATCTGACTCGGGTACCAGAGTGCCTGTATTCCTTAGCCAATCTGAAGCGACTTAATCTAAGTAGCAACCAGATCACAGAAATGTCGCTTTGCATAGACCAGTGGACCCAGCTAGAGACGCTGAACGTCTCCAGGAACATGCTCACATCCCTACCTGTAAGTACCCTCCTGCACCATTAATGTCAACCAAGAGATAGTCATTATATTTGATTGATGTTCATGCATATCCCATCATGATTTTGTGTCACAAGCCTCTGATATTGTGAATGGTATCACTCTTTGGGGAAGGTGTCTATTTCATTATGCTGGAGCAGTGACCTGAGGAACCATAGACTCTTAAGATGACCAATGCCTGAATGGTTGTACCAATATTGTATCTGCGTGTGGTGTAAAAGCTAATATGAATAATGGTCATCCTGATATTTTTCAGTCTGCCATTTGTAAACTGTCCAAACTGAAGAAGCTCTATTTGAACTCGAACAAGCTTGACTTTGATGGAGTGCCATCTGGTGTTGGGAAGTTGTCCAGTCTGGAGGAGTTTATGGCAGCTAATAATAATCTGGAGCTGATTCCAGAGGGCCTCTGCAGGTACTCTGTAGGGGACTTGAGATTGATTAAGAGATGTGCATAAATGCAAGCAATAGTTGATAGTTATCTATATGCTGATAAATATGTTGATTTATGGATTTTTTTCAGGTGTGGAAAATTAAAGAAATTAGTCTTGAATAAGAACCGGCTAGTGACTTTGCCAGAGGCAATCCATTTCCTCACTGATTTAGAAGTAAGTTTGACACTGTTTGTTGTTTTCAAATTTAAGAATTGATCCCTCGTTCAATTTAATTTGGTCGTTACTACAAAAATGAATTGTTGATTCTAACTGTAGGTTTTGGATGTTCGAGAGAATCCAAACCTGGTCATGCCTCCCAAACCAGTGGACAGGGCAGCTGAGTGGTACAACATAGACTTCTCTTTACAGAACCAGCTGCGCTTGGCAGGCGCATCACCAGCCACAGTTGCTGCAGCTGGCGGAGGTAAACACGGTCATTATTGTTATTGTAATGGCTATACCGCGTCCACTTTCAGGCTTGATGTTGACGAAGTAGTGCCCTATGAGTGACACTCTTTTCAGTCACATAAACATGTGAAATGGCAAGAATCCAGTCCTGGAAGAGTTAATGGGATGATTGTGTAACTTTTGGCTTGTGGTTCAGTGCATAAACACTCTCCACACAGGAAATAGCCCAAGAGATCCGATGGCCAGGAAGATGAGGTTAAGGCGCCGTAAAGATTCCACACAGGACGATCAGGCTAAACAGGTGCTGAAAGGAATGTCTGATGTGGCCCAGGAGAAGAATAAATCCATGGAGGTGAGAAAAGAGGACAAATTGGTCTCACAATATCAAATCATATATCATATGACCTCAAAATGTATTGACACTATATTGTAAAACACATTTGTGACTCTTGTTTATACCTTTCTTTATCAGGAGAATGGTGATATGAAATATTCTGATCTCAAGTCCAAGCGCTGGGATAAGAACCTTGAGAAGCCTCCTCTCGATTACTCTGAGTTCTTTATGGAAGATGTGGGCCAGATTCCTGGAGTCTTCGTGTGGCAGATAGAAAACTTTTTGCCCGTCCAAGTGGACGAAGCTTTCCACGGGAAGTTCTACGAGGCGGACTGTTACATCGTCCTCAAGGTGTGATCTGCTTTGGTTTTATTATTATTATTTATTGGTTTTATTCGTGTGTTTTGGGACTTTTCGGTGTCTGAGTCTCAGGACACAGGTGCTGTTGCATACGTTTGGTGGTGTTGCATAACATTTACCCATCTCGTATCTTTGTCCTCATTTGCAGACATTTCTAGATGACAACCGAGCCTTGAATTGGCAGATCTTCTACTGGATTGGACAGGAAGCCACTCTGGATAAGAAAGCAGGCTCTGCTATCCACGCTGTTAATCTTCGCAACTACCTGGGTGCTGAGTGTCGGACTATCAGAGAGGAAATGGGAGATGAAAGTGAAGAGTTTACTGCGGTCAGTAGAGCAGTAACTGACAACCATAATAATCTCTAAAGAATTCCTCTCTTAGTTCAGAAAACACTAAAACACCACACCAGCTGAGCTCTAATGTGTTTGTCTGCTATGTGTTACTGCAGGTATTTGACAATGAAATTTCCTACATAGAAGGAGGAACGGCAAGTGGATTCTACACAGTGGAGGATACACAATACCCAACTAGGTATTTGCTTGAAACAAAGCAAAACAACAACACTTTTAGCTGCTTCTTAGCAAATTTGAATTGCACATATGGATTTTTTTTTCCAGACTTTATCGTGTCTATGGAAAGAAGAACATAAAGTTAGAATCTGTACCTCTGAAGGCTGTATCTCTCGATCCACGGTAAGTTCAAGTTCACCCCTAATCTACCAAACTCTTAACACAGAGTGTTAATCTGTGTTAATCTCAAAATTAAATTTTTTCTGCCTCTTTTCAGATTTGTTTTCTTGCTGGATACCGGTCTTGAAATTTACGTGTGGAGAGGAGCCAATGCCACCTTAAGTGGTACTACAAAAGCCAGGTATTTTATGAGATAGGTAGATGAATACTGCTATTTCTTTTTCCCCCCTTGATAAAGTTTAACCTCTAATTCTGTAATGTTACCTGTAGGTTATTTGCAGAAAAGATAAACAAGAATGAGAGGAAGGGAAAAGCAGAGATCATTTCACTAATACAGAATCAGGAGCCTGCAGAGTTCTGGGATGTTATTGGTGGACAGCCTGAGGAAATAAAAAAACATGTTCCAGATGACTTCAGCCCTGTTCGACCCAAACTCTACAAGGTCAGTGCATGACGTGATGTGTGCACTTCCCACCTCAAGACACTTTCTAAGGCAGTGAAATGAGAACAAAAGTGTTTGTTGTGTGTTGGCTCTAGATTGGCCTAGGCTTGGGATATCTCGAACTGCCCCAGATCAACTACAAGATATCAGTTGAGCACAAAAACAAAGTCAAACTTGATGTGCTTCCAGAACTCAGACTGGTATGTGAAACTGTAATTTCCCAGTATCATTTGATTGTAATTTCCTACTATCAAATTATTTGATCTCCCTGTTGCTTTCTTTTGAATTTGCTAATCATGGAGAAATGTCTTCTGGCTGCAGCTCCAAAGTCTTCTAGACACTAAAGGAGTATATATATTGGACTGCTGGTCTGAAGTCTTCATTTGGATCGGACGTAAGTCACCTCGCCTTGTAAGAGCCGCTGCCCTGAAATTGGGTCAGGAGATGTGCAGCATGCTTCACCGACCAAAACATGCTGTTGTCCTCCGCAACCTGGAGGGCACGGAAGCCCAGGTTAGATCTCAGGAACTCTAAAAACCCTGCAAAGACATTTCATCACGGCTAATTACAGTGGGTTCTTTTCGTTTCGCAAATTGCTTCTTGTGGTGTCTCTTATGTTAGGTCTTCAAATCAAAGTTCAAGAACTGGGATGATGTCCTGAAGGTGGACTACACCAGGAATGCGGAGAGTGTTCAGCAGACTGATGGCCTGTCTGGAAAGGTGAAGAAGGATTCTGAGCAGAAGGGCCAGATGAAGGCTGACCTGACTGCCCTGTTCCTGCCCAGGCAGCCACCCATGCCCCTAACCGAGGTGATTCATTTATTATAATTTTTTTAATAAATTGTGCTTTTTAAGATGCTTATTACCTTCATTGAACATGTTTGTTAGGGAGGCATTTCTAATCCTTTTTGGCTGCAGTAGCTTTCTATATGTATACAATTCTAACGCAGGAAGTTTGAGGTCGTCCGGGTGTTTGCTCACTTAATGTTTAGATTGTGTTGCGTCTGAGGAAGTAGCACCGAAGGAGATTGCAGATGGTGGAGCTTAAAGTGAAGAGCCATATGTGCTGTAACCTTTACAGGCTGAGCAGATGATGGAGGAGTGGAATGAAGACCTGGATGGTATGGAGGGATTTGTGTTGGAGGGGAAGAAGTTTGCCCGGCTGCCTGAGGAGGAGTTTGGACATTTCCACACACAAGACTGCTATGTGTTCCTGTGCAGGTCAGTGATCCCTGGAAAGCTAGTCTTGGCTTTTTGTTTCTTTATTTTCCTCCAACACACTCAAGTCTTGGCTGTATTCACATTCATTCGGGTATTCTGGGTTGGAGGTGAAAACCCTTCATCTTGTGATTATTCTCAGCAAATTTTGTTTTGAAAAAGTGGAAGGTTTAAATTCCCCCAGTCTTATTTTGTCGTCGCACTGTGCAGATACTGGGTGCCTGTGGAGTATGAGGATGATAAAGATAAGGGTGAGGAAGGTCAGGATGAGGAGAAGCAGCCTGAGGAGGACTTCCAGTGCGTAGTCTACTTCTGGCAGGGCCGTGAAGCCTCCAACATGGGCTGGCTTACCTTCACGTTCAGCTTGCAGAAGAAGTTTGAGAGTCTCTTCCCTGGCAAACTAGAGGTACTTTTTATTAATGGCATCAGTAATGTTTGTTTACATCCATCTGAGAAGCAAAGATTCAGGGGTGGCGTGGGGGTCATAAATGCTCTTTTACATGTCTCCAAATGTACTTGCCTAGAAGACATTTCTACACCTGGTATGTTCTTAAGGGGTTTAGTTGAGTGAAATGAAACTTGACACCGTTCCACATAATGGTACCGATGTAAAACCTTTTCTAATTTTGCTGTAGACAGGTTCCCCTGAGTAAGTAATGTTTTATTCACGTTGCACCTGCTCCAGGTTGTCAGGATGACCCAGCAGCAGGAGAACCTCAAGTTCTTGTCGCACTTTAAAAGGAAGTTCATTATCCACAAAGGGAAGAGGAAACTCAAAGTGGACAATGTGCAGCCCAGCCTGTACCACATAAGAACTAATGGCAGCGCGCTCTGCACCAGGTTACTAGATTACACAATACACATGTCAATCTGGTCTTGCTTATTACCATGCCATATAAAGACTACATTTATGTACAAAATAACTTTTTTTTCCTCTTTCACTAGAACTATCCAGATACCCACTGATTCCAGTAACCTGAATTCTGAATTCTGTTTCATACTGAAGGTAATGATTTGTGTACTTCTTGGCAATTTCTGAATTCAGAATTTTAACAAATGAATCATCTGGTCCATTTTGAAAGGGTGATGAGGATGGGGTTAGGAGTTATACAGGAAACAGAAACTGTGGTGGTGATGTTGGTCAGAGCCAATGGCTTTCTATAGCCTTGTCTCTTTGTATTTTACAAAACGTGGTGCTGCTTCAGAAACCCTGACTGTGTCCACTAACCAATAAACAATTTCTGCTCATTTGGTATTGACAACTATTTATGATTTCACCAGTCAGTTTTATTAGACGGTAAAATATGTGTGTGTTCTTTGGTCCTTTCCCCAGGTTCCATTTGAGAGCACAGACAACCAGGGTATTGTGTACACCTGGGTTGGCAGAGCTGCAGACCCAGATGAGGCTAAGCTGGCTGAGGACATCATGAACTCCATGTTTGATGACACCTACAGCAAGCAGGTACATGTTCAGCTCTGTGACTGCTTACAGACAACACTGTTTGATATGGATTGGACAACAGGAATTTGATATTTTTGTCTACCCACACCTCTAGGTGATAAATGAGGGAGAGGAACCAGAAAACTTCTTCTGGGTTGGCATTGGCTCACAGAAACCATATGATGAAGATGCAGAGTATATGAAATATGCCAGGCTTTTCAGGTTGGGATCTGAAATTATTTTGCTATGGTGATCTTTGGTTTAGTGGATGTTGTTTTTGTCCATGGTGAAAACATTTTTATTTTTCTGTGCCAATTCAATCAGGTGCTCCAATGAGAAGGGCTATTTTTCTGTGTCTGAAAAATGCTCTGACTTCTGTCAAGATGACTTGGCTGATGATGACATCATGTTACTGGACAATGGCAAAGAAGTAAAGATGCATACTGTATTTGAGCAAACGTTTAGAATAAAGGGCAAAGTGCGGTGGGACTTCATGACTTGTGTTTGTTTTACAGGTGTACATGTGGGTTGGCACCCAGACAAGCCAGGTGGAGATCAAACTGAGTCTGAAAGCATGTCAGGTGAGATTGAGCAACACCGCCTTTGCCCGTTAGCCATGTCCATTGACGCATGCACGGCAGGTGCGCATACTTTGTGTGGCTTTCTTGGTCATTTCTGTTTTGCCTCTCATCCTTCATCTGTCAGGTCTACATTCAGCACATGAGGTCCAAGGATGCAGAGCACCCAAGGAAACTGCGTCTAGTGCGCAAAGGCAACGAACCTCACTGCTTTACCCGCTGTTTCCACTCCTGGAGCACCTTCAAGACTGCACCTGCATAGCCCTTCCACCTACAGCATTCAGTGGAGCATCTCCAATACTACTACTCGGATGCTCTTCATCACCCTTGAGAAGCCGCCTCCTACTTTATGTGCACTGCAGTTATAGCAACATCTTTGCAAGGTTCATATTTACAGATGTTTACCTGTTTTTAAACAATTGTTTAAATATTTATGTGTAATATTAAAAGAAGCAGAAAGCGTGCTTATTTGAAATCACCTGGTGGGATGTATACTATAAATCTGGTAGTTTAAATCCTAGTCAGCGCAATTAGATGCTACATTAAGTTAACATCAATGTCTTCGTTAGATTACAGATATCAACGGGACTTAATACATGTTCACTCTTGCACATTCATTTTGGCTTTGATCTTTAATATGGTTTGAATATGCACTTCACATTATATTCCGCCAGTCGATAATCAGAGCAGAGCCTTTTACCGCCTTGAATGTCTGGCACGTAGAGCACAAGCAGACGCATGGACTCTCACCTACGTTCTCCAGAAGTAGCCAGTGCCATAGCCAGCACACTGGGTGTTGGCTGTTTGCATATAAGTGCTGTCCAAGTCTTGTCTGCTGCTTTATGCTTCACTATTGGGATCATGTTCAACGTTGCTAAAACAACAGACTTAATGGTTAATTTGGGATGTTTTTAGAGAAAAAATTGTATCATGACCAGTATTTTTGTTTGCTCCTGTCTGATGCCGTAAACTACCCACCATAGTGTTGCAAAACACATTTAGAGGGACGTATCTAATATGGGTGTATGGTGGCAGTAAGCAGTGGAACATAACAGTGAAACAGTCATGGTTTTTTATGGCTCACTGGAATTCTTTAAATGTTAAATTTGTTCCACTTGGACAGGGAAATACATTTAACCAAGGACAGCTGGTTGACTTTAATCATGTTTCATATCTCCTAAAATTGTCATAAAGGGACTGGGAGAGGCAAATGAATTTATTTACATTTGGCAGTTTGCTGCCCTATTTTGTCTAGCGGTTTTTCAGTATCACTGCATCTCATGGGCATAAAAATGTATTTGTGTACAAATATTTTCTGCCTCTGGCCTTACTTGTAGATGCTCTATTTATGTATTTTGTATTGAAATAAAAGTTCCATCACAAATCTGTTGAGCTTTACTCTGCATTTATCAAGAAGTAAAATTTTTTAAATACAAAATGTAGGAGCATATCACCTACATTGTTGTAATATTGGAAAAGTAGTGTAAAATTATGAGTTTTAGGAAAATCTGGTTACAATGGGATGCTCACATAAATATAAGCAAAGTAAGTAGCCACTTAATGAGATTTAATTAATACATGACTTAGTAAAACTAGTTAATATACTAGTGAATAGTAAAATATTTAGATTGCATTTTTTGATTGATCACTGAATTTAAATTTTATTTCTGTTATTCGTGGCACATGTCAGACCAAACGTTTTGGAGAATAAACAAAACGTGTTCAGGATGAAGCTGTGGTATAGTATGTATGAATAATGAATGTGAATGAATTTGTTAATAACAATTAACTTTTACTATAAAAAGAGTTACAAATAAATGTTATCGGTCCATCAAATTATGGGTCTCATTCAGCTGCGCTCTTAAATAACATTTAATTTCAGAACATAATTTACCTGATTTCTGAAAACCTGAAAGCGCACGCGAGAAGCTCGCGGCGCGTCAGTACCCATGATGCAGTGCTGCAACAGCTTACGTAAACAATCGCGATTCCGCCGTTGAGTTCACTGCCGTCTGACGTTTACAGATCAGCGTTATCACTCTGACAAAATATCAAAGACTTCGTGCCTTTCAGTACAATGGAATCGACAATGAAAAGGGATACGGAGAACGTATGTGTGCTCTGCTGCCAAGACGTCGACATTTTCGCGGTGGGAAAGTGTGACCACCCGGTGTGCTACCGTTGCTCCACCAAGATGCGGGTGTTATGTGACCAGAAATACTGCGCCGTGTGCCGCGAGGAGCTTGACAAGGTAGCGAGCTCGTGCGTCGCCTCTCGCCCAATGAGCGGCGGGCAAGAAAGTGACGGTTGGCGTCCGGAGCTGGACAATAGCATCTAGCTAGCCGGCTAGCCTAGCAGGCCTCGCGCCCAGCACCTCAGTGGCTGTAGCCTAGCTGGCCTCGGCTTCAGTTGAAGGGTGCTGGATGCTAACTGGTCAGCCTGACCTCCCGAGTAGTTAATCTCTAACGGTCTTAGCTAGTTACCCAGCTGGTCTTCGCGCTGAGAGAATCGTGAAAGTTCATCTTGGCTAACTGGCTAACTTCTCATTCTAAACGCTTGCCAGGGAAGATGGTCAGCTTGCTAGCTAGCCAGCTGGCTCAGTTAACTAATCATGGGCCCGGTTAGTCACACGCACTGTAGCTGGCATGTTGGGTTCTGTCCATCAGATAACTTATAACTTAGCTGGATTGTTTTTATTTTAAAAATCCTAATTAAATTGTTTAATTAGCTAGCTAGTTCACTAACTTTAAACTGGCTTAGCATGAGTTTCAGTAACAAAACAGTGGGTGTCAAGATTTGTGTAATGGTTGAACTTGTGCTTTAAATTTGGGTTTTAGTTTCAGAGTTTTCCACGTTGTCCAGCTGTCATGCTGAGATTTCTTGTAACTCCGTGTTGAATCAGCACTGCGTGAATGAGGGCAGCAGGCCACACTTTTAATTAGGCATCACTAAATTAGCTTGATACTTTCTTGGGACCGATGATTGAGTTCACTTATGTTTAGCCTCTTATAAGTTGCTTGTCTTCTTTAATGTTTACCTGTGTTGTTTTCTCCAGGTTATCTTTGTAAGGAAACTCCGACCATTTACTGCTCTTCCATATCATGACTATCAGCTTGAGAAGAAATACGACATCTATTTCGCTGATGGGAAAATTTTTGCACAATTTAGGTACTTGGGACTGTTTATTCTAATTAGCTGTTAATTCTGTAAATATTGTCTTTCACCTTTTTATAATTTGTAATTTCATTTATATCTTTATCATTAAATTCAGGAAGATTTTGCTATCTGAATGTCCACAATGTCCTGAGCCCAAAGTGTTCTCCAAATTTGAAGAGTTAGAGCAACACATGCGGAAGCAGCATGAGCTCTTTTGCTGCAAGTTGTGTGCTAAACATTTAAAGGTATTATTTGGCCCTGAAATTTGGTCTCCATCGACCGACTTGTTCATTTTGCTGGTAATATGTAGACTTCCTCTACCTTTGTACTCAGATATTCTCCTACGAGCGGAAGTGGTATAATCGCAAGGACTTGGCTCGGCATCGGACGCAAGGGGACCCGGACGACACCTCTCATCGTGGCCATCCGCTTTGTAAATTCTGTGATGACCGATACCTAGACAACGATGAGCTGCTTAAGCACTTGAGGCGTGACCACTACTTCTGCCATTTCTGTGATGCAGACGGAGCTCAAGAATACTACAGGTGCTTGGATGTCTTAGCTTTGTATGTCTTTAACCCCAAAATACTTTTCTTTGATGGTCCTGCTTATCATTCTTGTATGGCTGTTTTTTCCAGTGACTACAGGTACCTTAGCGAACACTTCAGAGAGAGCCATTACTTGTGTGAGGAGGGACGTTGCATCTCGGAGCAATTCACACATGCTTTTCGGACAGAGATTGACTACAAGGCCCACAAGGCTGCTGCCCACAGTAAGAGCAGAGCTGAAGCGCGGCAGAACCGCCAGATCGACATACAGTTCAATTACGCTCCACGACAGCAGAGGAGGAATGATGGTAAGTGAGGCAAGAACATCCGTTTCTGGCACTGCCACCTTTACCTCCTGATCTCAGACTAACTGAGCAATGCCCTCTGAATGGCCTATCAAGGTTTTGTGGGAGGGGAGGACTATGAAGAAGTGGACCGCTTTAACAGAGCAGGGCGGTCTGGAAGAGTAAGAGCCCCGGGGTTGCAGCAGAACGTGAGAAGCTGGAGATATAACCGGTAAGTCTGTCTCCATTGCAATACACCTCATTATCCCCAGCAGTGTTTTTTTAATTGTCTGAAATAACTTTCTGGAAGCTGAGGCAGTGCTGTTGTGTCCAGGGAAGAGGAAGACCGGGACCTGGCTGCTGCTATTCGGGCCTCGCAGGCTGTCCGTCGGCAGGAGGCTAGGGGAGCGTTTCACGAGCGGGCCAATCAGAAGCCTCGCAAAGAGGAGAAAATGGACACGGACGAGCTACGAAGCAACAGAGGGGCAGCGAAGCCTTCTGGTGACGTGCAAGGTAAAGAGAAGGGCTCGCGGCGTGTTGCTGACTCGTGCGTGACTCTTGCGTGACTCTTGCGTGACGTTGTGCCCCGTCAACAGGAGAGATTTTGCTGTGTGTACCTCTTTTACGGGTCATGGGGGAGCCCTGTAGATGCACCCTCTGGTCTCTTCATGGCTGTTGATGTGCAAGCGCACAACTCTGACTGTAAAGGACAGGAAGTAGTAAGCCTCTATGCAGGGCCTATATTCAAGGTTTGCTTGCCAGATTTTGGTAATACAAGTACAGATTACTGTCAAAATGGTGGGGGAGGACACGCACGTCCTCCAGACTGCTAGGGGCAGATAGCGTATCTAGATCTTATCTATACTGTATTCAAGCATGTATTGTAGGTGGTTTGTTTAAACAAAACTGTAAAAAATGAAGCATTGTTCTTCTGGACCACACAAGCGGAGTGTGAATTGTTTACTCCCTAGTTCCTCCCTGAGTATGTCTCTCGTTTAATTAAAATTTTTAAATATGCTTTATTTAATCTTTTTTTTTCCATCATTGTTGTGGGAAAAAAAAAAGAAAAAAAGCTTTTTCTTTTTGATGTCTGCAAGAAGTCCTGCTGTGCATACAGATTGCTAGTCCGGTTGCTTTGATGAGACCACCTGAACTTTGTATATGTTATCAGTGTTCATGCATAGATTGCTTGCTACTCCAGGACATGTTGGTGATTCAACAGTTATAAATGACCTTTGCCCTCTCTTTTTATGTTACCAGAACGAGCTATCTCTCTTTTTAAAAATAATTTTTTCTTGTGATATTTCAGGTCGTTCAATGAAGAATAACGTCACCATGAAGGGTGCAGACTTTCCAGTTTTAGGGGCTGGTGTGAATCTGCCACCTCCCACTCCAAAGTAAGCTTCAACATATCATTTCTGAATTGTGACACTATTTTACACTTTGAGTGTTTATTTTTCGCACATATGATGCCAAATTCAGAACTGTACAGTGACAGGCTTTCATCGTTGCAGCACAGTCAAACCAAGTCCCGTTGCCCTGAAGGAGGACGATTTCCCCAGCCTGGTACAGTCTGCAGGCTCAGCACCGGTGAAGCCAGCGTACACGGCTCAAACCCGGAAACATTCCTCCTTCCAAGAGGAGGACTTCCCAGCACTTGTGTCAAAGATCAGACCTCAGAAGCCCCATGGGAGCACGACGTCTGCTTGGTCCCAAGCAGGAAGTACACCTGTGGTGCCCAGCACCAAACCTGTGGTCCTGCCCATGAAAACGGCTCCCGCACCTACCCCTGTGTTTTCCGCCAATGACCCCCCACCCTCCAGTAGCGCTTCTCAGCCTCCCACCTCTCGCCGCAAGAAGCAGCTCACATCTTTAGAAACTGCAAAAGCCACACCTAAAGTAAAGCGTCCGGTCTTGTCCGACGACGAAGACGGTGGTAAAACAACCATGGAGATCCGTGCGGCGCCCACCATGCTGGAGATTTCCTCTCTGCTTACGGTGAAGCCAGGCCCGTCACAGCCCAACCCCAAAGCAGGCAGGAAGAAGAAGCTGGCCAACACTCCTGCCGGGACGTCCTCACATAACGGGGACTTGGTGACCCACGTGGCTCACAAAGAGAATGTACCTGACACTAAGCCACCAGATGGCAGTGTCCCTAAAGTCCCTGTGGTTCCCAAAGCAAACAAAATTATCAACGGATACAAGGAGAATGCCACAGAGGTGACTTCCTCTTCAAGTACTCCTGAAGAGCCTCCTGCTGCAAAGAAGCAGCCAGTATCCGACCTTACCCCTGCCCCCGAGGAAGACTTCCCTGCTCTCATCACTAAGAAACCTCCCCCTGGTACGATGGCATCATAGAAGCTTGTCTCAGGCAGCATTAACAGCTGTTTAGCTAACGTCTGTGCTGTTTTTTTGTTTGTTTGTTTTATTTTTAGGATTTAAAACTGCATTTCCGCTGAAGACTACTCAGTCTGGCCTTCCTCCCCCTCCTGGTCTTGGACCTACAGTCAGCAAACCTCCACCAGGGTTCACTGGCGTCCCACTCAACAGTAATGTAGTAGAACCTACAGTGCCTATTTCTAACAGGTAACCAAGCATGACATGTTTGGCCTGGAGATCAATAGGTGTTCATAGTCATAAATGGTTTTGTACATTGTAATTCATTTTGAGAGTTAAAGAATGCTTTTTGCTAGGATTTAACTTATTTTTGGGGTTTTACTGTTTTTAGACCAGCACCCTCATTGGGGACCTACCACATGCCAGAAAACTTCAAAGAGAGAAACATGGACCTTATTCAGTCTATAAAGAACTTCCTAAAAAATGATGAATCCAAGTTTAACGAATTTAGAAACTATTCAGGCCAGTTCAGACAGGTAAAGCTCATTTTGTTTGTTTGCTTCATACACACTTGGTTCTGAATAATTTTTAATTAATAGTTTTTCATATCTATCTTTGCCACAAGGCCCCCTTTTGGGATGCTAATTTTCTCTCTCTCTCTGTGTGTGTGTGTGTGTGTGTGTGTGTGTGTGTGTGTGTGTGTGTGTGTGTGTGTGTGTGTGTGTGTGTGTGTGTGTTCGTTCTCTAGGGTGTAATCTCTGCTGGTCAGTACCACAAAAGTTGCCAGCTGCTACTGGGTGACAGCTTCAACAGGGTTTTCAACGAGTTGCTGGTTCTCCTCCCAGACACACGGAAACAGCAGGAGCTCCTCACTGCCCACGCGGACTGCAAGGCCTTGGAGACACAGCAGCACGGCTCCAAACCCCCAAAGAATAAGAAGAAAGCCTGGCAGACAAATGCCTTTAGCAGCAGCCTTGACCTGGACTGCCAGGTGTGTCCCACCTGCAAGCAGGTGTTGGCCCTAAAAGACTTCAATACCCATAAGACCCTGCATATCGGAGAAGACGATTTTCCCTCCCTCCAGGACATTAGTAAAATCATCAGTTAACTTCCAGGAATAGGGGCACTAACCCAGGACACTGACTCGTGCTTTTCCAGGGTCAAGGGTATTTAAGACATCAGGAGTTTATGTGGAACACGTACTGAAGGGTCACATTTTATCTTGTGACGAGTACGTTTGAAATAAGATTTTTGACATTGACAAAATTGTCCATAAATTGCTGCATAGAGAAAACTAATCAGGTCTCTTTGGTCCCTTTCTAAAAGTGAGCTAACTTTGATTGGCAGTATGGAAGTAATCTTTAGCTTGCAGTATTAATTACTACTGTATCTTCTGTTATTTCCTAATCTCACATCTGTTTTTCCTTCTGAAATTTATCAGATTTGTTCCAATGCTTAAGGCATGCTCAGTTTTTCATTGTAGTTTGCTACATTTGAAAACCTATTTATTTTGTAATTAACATTTACTTGCAAAGTTGTCAACTGTTCACCTGTTTCTCAAATCAGAAACAATAAAGGGTTTACATATATTTGAATGGGGGGAAAAGGCAATTCATGTCTTGACGGGTCATTGCCCATGGAAACTCCTTGTTAAGGGTGTTTTACGCTTGGCAAGTAGGTATAAATCCAAATAAGGAACCGAAGCACTTTTGAACCACTTAGCACTCATTTCTTTACAGTGCCACATTCTTATGTGTGGTTACCCCTTATTTGATTTTATACTCCTGGGAACCTTCCGGGTATCTGTATTGCTCTTGGTTTTTCTGTATAATTCTGTTCATAGGAGGCCAGGCTATATTGCTATGTTTTGGGTTCTTGACAATTGATTGATATATTTTCATTTTTCTACTAAGTGAGAGATGTTTGGCTATGCCTTTAGAATAAGGGATAAAATATTGGATTGAAAATTAATAAATAATTAAATAAATCACTAAAACAAACAGATGTTTAAATAAACAAATGTTAATTGCGAAGGATCATTTTCTACAAAGCCGGGCTTCTGATGAAAAACCTTTTATTTTTCATGAAGATTGCAGTCCAAAGACATTCAGTTTGACAACAGTAAGTCTTCTGGGTATAGCATTATCTCACAAGATGGTTATGATGCCACACATAGTGTAAGTGAAGATTCAGTCTTGGGACTGTTCAAAACCCCTTTTTCTGTTTCTCTGGTGCAAATGCAAATTTTGCTGTTTCTCTTTGAAAGGGTGTGCATGTATATAAGTGTGTGTGTGTGTGTGCGCGCGTGTTTTTTATGCAGTTTAGTGTAGGTTTTTGTACCAGCAATTCCAGACCTGGTCAAAGCATTTTACATATTGTAGGTGTAGCATTAATACTGAAAACAAAATGCCCGACCCCTTTCACAAACCTCCTTTCACATCATTATGTATGCTTTACTTTATCTGAGAACACAGGAACATCAGCCTCATCTCCCCACATATCAGATAAAGCACTGATGGTCACCAATTGTTTTTTGACTTCTGACTTAGAAACAACTGATGTTTGTGTGCTTTAAAAAACTCACTGTCCCAACTAGTGTTTCTTTGTTTCCCCATCAAGTTCAGCTGACTTTTATTTAATAGATTTAAATATCCTGCAAATACTTGAGTTGCTATGCTTGTCTAAAATGAATTCTGTTTCATTTCAGTTTACAGTGTTTTTGAACATTGATTTCATTGTCCGTGAACTGAGCCTCTGCACTTGTAATTGTGTTGGATAGAGGACCTTTTTCCTCTAGTAATCAAGAAATGATCATAACAGGAATATAGCTGACTAAAAAATATATTGTTTGTTCATTTATTTTTGCATTAGTATTTGCACTCTTTGGGGTACACTTTAAATCTAAGGTAATACTGTCTGTAGTATGAACACTTCTTAACCTACTAAGATATACACAAAAGAAAAAAAAACACACTTGGTGCATTCGTGATGCAGACGCAGATACCTGTACTGTGTTCACTAAATCAAACACTGAACTGGCATGTTGCTACACTGAGATCATCTTTTACATGTAGGACACATATCTACAATGGAGCCTCCACAAGTGTACTTCATCGAGGAAGACTATCCTAATGCTTTGAAACATCTTTCCAACACAAGCAGATAATTTGGCAGCTTTTAACTGGTAAACATTGTACTTAAACATTATCCAAGGACTCCTTTCACATTTTGTAGTCCTTCCTGACATTTAAATATTGCACTTTATATTCCACATCATAGACACTTAATTTCAAGTTATTATTTTGGATGCATGGCACTTCTTTCTTTTCTGATTTTCCTTTCAATTGTACATGCATATTTTCCTTCATCAAGGATGGCGTTCAAGTTCCTGAAGTAGCACTTTTCAGTTTGAAAAACACCCTTTAAAAACTAATCTGAAACTGTCCTTGATTTTGGTGTTGTGGAAGGACCTTTATGGATCCTATCATACATTGGGATCAGTTGTTTTATGTTTCTGTTGATTTAACCAGTGAATTAGGATTTAGCTATCCCTATAGACTCAAATAAAAGAGAAATCACAATCAACAGACTCTTGTACAGAAGGTCACAGCACAGCACTACCTATGGACATTGTCACACCACATCTGCTTGAAGAAAGGCCAGGGCATCTCCATCCTTACTTGTTTTGACAGATCAATTACATTGCACATGAATCTTGACTGACACCTCTAGTAAATCGGAACCTGGTAGGTTGGGGCGTTGGAGTCCAGGTTCTCGGTGAAAGGTGGACTCTGGTATGTATCTGCCGTCTCTGCTCCAGGTCCAGTTGGGTATGGCTGAATGGTTTGGTTACCATCCAGATGATCTGTGGTAAAGAGTGACATGTCGGTTCCCAGCAAATACTTCTGCACGGCCCTCACGGTCAGACCAGCCTGAAAAAAAAGCACATGCTCAAATAGGCATATCTGAAATGGACCATTGTTCATTTTTGGTAGTTTAAGGTATGGAGTTGAAGATTTCATATCAGTATGCATTGAACTAAAAGTAAAGGTTGAGTTAAGATTCTAGTATTAAGATTAAATTGTAATTGGAAAAATATTTTTATTCTAGGCATGTGCCTAATCTGCACTTTTAAATGTGCCATATTTTGCCAATTGTGATTTTCACCTCAATCGAAGTACGTCCTCCAGATTTACCTTAGGTCTTGGGAATCGAACTCACAACCCTCCGGTCACAAGACCAGTTCCCCAACCACTAGACCACGACAGCCCCCCCCCCCCCAAAAAAATGCAGTCGAGATTGCCGTATTTGGGGAATTCGCAAATGTCAATACAACCCAAGTGCAATGGCTAAACCTCACTTTGGGTGAACCACATTCCTGATCATAGTCTCACCCCTGCTAAGTAAGTAACTGGGAAATTAGTAATCTCATGTTATAGATAAAAATAGTGGCAGGGTAAAAGCATGAGAACAGACCTGACATAGCTGGAGACTGAACAATACTGCAAAAGCATATGAGAGAAGAAGGCATCACACAGAAAGAGACACAACATGGAGGCTCGAGTGAGGCATCACTGTACCTAAGATAAAGGAGGGGCATGGGGCCCAGAAAGACAAGGGAAAGAACACCAAAGGAACCAAGCACCAGCTACTGGTGGAGAAAACAATTATTTGGGTAAGACCACACAGACCAACCTGTGCACCATCTGGATTGACTACAAGAAAGCCCATGATTCAGTGCTCCACACATGAGGCTGTATAACATTAACAGGACTTTGGAGCCATGAACTTCAGGCCAATAGCACGAGTCTCCATCAAGTGGGGTATTTACCAAGGAGATGACCTGTCCCGCTGCAATTGTGCATAGACCTTAACCCCCATCCCTGTGAAATCATCATGAAGAGTGGACTACAGAATGGTGCAAACATCAGCCACCCCCTCAATGGATGACATGAAGCTATATGCCAGGAAGAGAATGTTTAGTTGGGTGGTTACAAAGACAAAGAAGGTAGATAGCACTGAGGGGATCAAACTACCACAAGGAATCATAACAGATGTTGAGAAGTAACTTAGAATCCCACAGGCAAATTGGAATAAACAAGAGGCCACAAAGAAAGCAAAATAGCTACAAAGTGAGTCATGAGAGTCATGACTGAATGAGAAGAACATGATCTGGGCCATCAACACTATGCTCTACCAGTCAACAGATACACTGCTGGTATAATAGGCTGGCCAATGGAGGATGCACAGGGTTTCATGGAGGGTTTCATCACAATTCTAGCACTCCGATTCTGTACAATTGTGGTTCCTGTGGTAACCAGAGATCTAGTGGCTGTGACTCCCAAAGTGCTCCAGCAGATCCCAGGAACTACATCAGAGATCTCTGTCTAGAGGAGTGAGGGAGCTGGGAACAATACTGAAAGATACTACGCAGGATCCTCGAGCTCACTGGCCTCTGGTAGAGGACCTAAGCTTGAAGAAAATGGACAAGAATAGTGAGGATTTTTAAAAAACGTATGTAGAAGTAGCCAAAAGTGCAGTGAAATACACAAGATTTCCAGAGATACAGTATGTTTCGGACAGAGGTCCTTCATCAGCTGTGCATGCAAAGTGCTCAGTGAAAATTCCTGTTTCATTAAAAACCTTGTTTACCACAAGATGTACAATTTTTATTTAAGTGCACTTCTGTTACTCCATGGAGTCATGTTAAGATGTACATATGTGGACAAGAAAATCAGCTGTCACTTCTACATTGTTGCTCACGTAACAAACTGCATAAATTAATGTGAGACTCCCAGTGGTGAAGCTACATTTATACTGCACAGGGAGCATGACATACCATCATCCCACTCATCTTCCATCACTGTCAAGGAAAAAGAGGTGATGCTATTTTACACAGCCTGAAAGAGCAGCATTCAGAGCACAAGTGCTTTACACAGGCTATGATGTTCGTTTTTATTCTGCTTGGGCTATCACTATGATGATTATCAATAGGAAACTGATTATCTTTTTACTGATCAATAATACGAATACTATATAAATCATGAATATAAATCATGAATATAAATAATGAAATATAAAGTCAAATTAATGGAACATGTATTGAATAAGAAGTATTAAGTATAGTTCAAATGGCAGAGTTGTGTTATTTTTGGCAGCATGTATACTAACCCATGTAAAGATGGAGAAGAAAGAGAAAGTAATAGCTGCTCGGGCTGCATCAGCTCCCTGGTTCAACGGCAGCTCGTCTGGTGTGGTGCGCTGCCACTGGTTAGCCAGGAAACAGAACCCCACAAACCACAGGAAAGTCCAGAAACCTAAAAAAGCACCGGACTTCTGTTTAAATTGTTCACTAAACATGTAGGGTTTAGTGTACTGTAAATGTAAATGTAGGGTAATGCTGACCAAACATTGGTAGTTCACAAAGTGAAAAGGACGTGTTCTGTTTTGACATTCAAGTGTTATGATCTTAGTAATCCTGGTCTATATATGTAGGATGTTTTGCCAGCTCTTTACCTGAGAAACCGATCTCCAGCATCACTGCCTTCTTCCTGTCTTTGATACTGCTGATTTGTTGGAACTTCATGTCAAGGACAAAGAAGAAGACGCAGGCCAAAAAAGCTATGAGCCCAACCGTGACTCCATAGTTGCAGGCATCATAGTTCTTGTTAAATACGCAATAGAGCCTCTCACTTCCAATGTTGACGTAGCCTTCGTTTATTATGGAGCCAAACACCACCATCGAGAAGATCTACAGAAAAGACACACGATGTTAGATTGTTCTCTTCCAATATTTGGTATAATTTTCACATTATTAAGGTATTAAGTTATTTTAACTGTTAAATAATTTAACTGTAATGCAAGTGATTTTTGAAAGTGATTTATGATAGTGAGTCTTGGCAGTTAAACCCTTATGGTTATATGGTTCTACTGAGTCAGTATTTACTCTCCACAGCAATTTGCCTGATTGAAGTGACATAATATATTTGCGGGTCCTTATCCTTTTTGCACAAATGGCACATAATTTGCAAGAAATATGGTTAATATGAGGTTTTCTTTATGCAATAATCAGAATAGCAGATTTCTATTAACAACTTTGGTAATGTTCTTTAATAATCTATTCTAACATCTTAAACACTAAAATCACATTTGTTTGATACACACGCAAACATTGTACGAAGTATGCTGCTATGAAAATTTCACTAATCAAATGTGAATGCCGCAAGTTCATTCAGATCCACAAGTGTATATAATTGTGACACCCAGTCAAGGTGGTTAGTCCGAATTGCGAAGATGATACTGGTCCTGTAACATGAAACGACAGGTGAGAGACCCTAGTTGTATCTTCAAAACATGCCGGCCTTTGACATGGACATTTTTATTGGTGCTAATAAACGCCTATGTTAAGGCCTACAGCAATTGCTGGACCATATCAGCTGATGGTCTTTTAGAAACCAAATTAGCCTAAATAAAATTAAATATCATAATAAAATATTGCTGCGGGTTGTATGTTATGATTTCTTAAATTAGCCTGCACAACACGAAATCGCATGCAGTGTCGTCAGTACAATCTACATAGCACCAATACGTCAATATTTTTATCCAATGAAAACCAATGCATCGCAAACAAGCATCAATTATTGTACCGCTCAAAAAACAAGCTACATTATATAAAATAAACGTAACGATTACATTAAGAAAATATTTTCTATTGGAGGAAAACGCCAAATAGGCTATAATGATGATTTTGTGTAGTGTTGTTCTTATAATGCACATGTATAAGCTTTGGCGATCTTTATTCTCAGTAAATGCCATGCAAAACACAAAAGTAAGGCACGGTATGAATTTGACTCACCCATGATAATATTCTAAGAATAGTCTGCGGCTGCTGTAGAAATGAAATAGGGTCGAATGCTGTCCCGGCTCTTCCAGCGCCAAAAGATCGCGCTCCGTCCATTTTTCTTCCTCCTGTTATTCAGGTTTAAGGCTCTGGGTCGATAAAGGTACACACACCCCACACACCCCACTGCCTGGCAGTAGCGCGCGGTCCCGAGATTCTGCCTATTGCAATTGTCTCAACAGCAGCATCTACCGACAATATCGCATCTGTATTAGGTTCAGATTCCGTGGACTGACGTATTGTTTTGTATAGAAAAAATTGCTTACACCAATATGTAACTTGAATTTACATTTTATATTTGTTACAAGCAACTGTAGTTGATGTTTAGGAACCGGTCCACCACAGACATCACAGTGGGTCAATGGGAGAGCAGAGGGGGACACAGCAGGGGCTCAAAGATTCACCAAGCCTCCCGCCACACATTTAGTTTACGTGTAATGTGAAATTAACATTAAATTGTTAATGTGGATGTGTACAGTATACATGGATATAATTGAGTTGTATCCTGTTTGTGTTCTCTTGCTGCTAATAAAGTATTCACTGTAAGTATGGTTATGGTCCTTTGACTCTTCCTGTTTCCTGCCAGTGCTACATTGGTGTCAACAGTGGAATGCAGTCACTGAACTCAAAGAGATCCAGGGAATGTGGCCAAGAAGATGGAAGACTGCCAGAAGGTGGTGCCGAGCATTAAGCTTGTCCCCTTCTGGATGGATCCAGCCAGCCTCTTGGGTAATCATCAAGGGTAGCAGTAGTGAGGTTCAGCAGTAGAAGAATATAGTTCTGTACAGCTTCAATATAGTGCTACATGGCTCCTGAGCAAGTGAAGTGCTGGTGAGTCTATAGCAGTGAACTCCATAAACCTAACATGGTGGCAAAACAGAAGCAGGACCAAGCATCAGTGTTACAGCTAATGAGGTCTGCTGGTGCAACTGCTGGTGGGTTGAGTGCAGCTTAAATGGAAAGCAGATCACTGATCTCATCGACACAGGCCTGACAGTCTCGCTGCTATGGCCAAGCAGACTCCATCAGTTAACCAGATGTACACAGTGCTCCAACTCAAACCTGTCACTTGTAGCTGAGTTAGCCCTAGAGGGGAGAAATGGACCTCGGTCATAATGGGGGGGACTATGTCGAGAGACGAGTGCACAAACTCCAGCTCACACCTATAGGATGCGTCCATACTAGGTTTGGATGTGCTTGACCTCAGGAAAGAAATGGTGAACCTCTGTGGCGTCCACCAGGGACTCAGGGTGTAGGCCAATGGGAAAGCAGAACACCCTGCGGTGCAGACTAACACGACTCTCTCTCTGTAGACTTAATTCATTTCAGATTTAATGTTTTAGTGATTGGACTGCTGATTTGTGGCTGTATGTGTTGATCCAGTTTAGTCATGATGTGTTTGTTTTGCTGCTATGTAATAGTGCTTTCTGGAGTCTTGATCCCTTACAACTCTTCCTTCTTCCTGGTGGCATTACAATATCTAGCAGTGTATTGAAAATTATTTATTGCATTTTGTTGCTTACAAGAGACCACAGTAATATTGTGTCTAGGCTTACCATCAGAAAGGGAGAGTGGGGTAAGATGAGCCTTATTTTAAACTGAAGTTGACCTATAGCCAAGGGAATATGAGTCAAGAATAAACCAACTACATACAGATTTTTAAAGTATAATTCCTTATATGAATCATTAAAAAACTCCACTGTACTGATAGAATTACTAATTTGTCTCGTTCTGAAAACTGATGATGGTTTGCAAAGTCGTTAGAATTAAGAAATAGACATGGCAGTTTTAAAATGAATTAAACTAAAAAAAAAAAAACAAACATTTGTTTTTCACTTTCTGTATAGACTCCCAACTGTATATTTAAAATAATAAAACATTAGCTCCATTTTTTCATTCCTATTCATAGAAAAATACCAACATTTCATGTGTGTAGAGTGAAGTGCTGGTGAGTCTATAGCAGTGAACGCCATGAACTTAATATGAAGTGTTGAACCACACAGATGTGGAGCCCTCATCATTTAATTTTCTGTAATTAGCAAAATGGCATATGAGCTGTTGGTTTGCAATATTTAAAATATAAAATCAGTTATTAATTGGTAGGATGCAACACTAATTTAAACACCAAATATCTGACTTTAACCTGAGGGGGTCAGAAGGAACATTCAGTTCATCACATCATCCACATGGAAATGCAGAATGAGCCACATGACCAAACATGTGTACGTCTTCCCAGATACGGGTGGAGGATCAACTTACTAGCTCTTCTTACCTTGTTGTCTTACCTTTTTGGAATGCACAGTGTAAAATTATTAGCAGCAATGTTATTCCTCATAATCGTTACATGTAAACAGTTTGTGAATCACAAACACATTAGTGAAAATATAAGTAATCATTATATTAAGCCAAATATTTTCTGTAACATTTATCATATTTAACATGTTTACATGTGACATGACAGACACAGCAAACTACAATTGTATGACCCAAGAGGTCAAAGAATTTGATAGGACTATGTTAGTTGTCCCTAGTAAATCAGCACTGACTGAGGCTGTCAATCACATGATCCATCTTTCCAGCCATCTCTCCACCGCTCGTCAACTTTGCTGCAGTCAAACTCTGGCTTCCCTAAGCGAATGTTGATGTCATTATGGAGATGGCATAGCCATTGTGAGAAATTGTGGCGGGTGCTGGTGTCTGGCTGGTTTGTTTTCAACCTGATGAGAAATGTCGTCATGAAAAGCAATTAGTGCAAAACCATGTAAGACAAACTGAATGTCCACTTGTGTTTTAACCAATGCTGTGATTATAATTATTTGGCAGTGACAAACTGCCAAAATGATCAATTTTCAAAATTTAAAAACGAAATAATACTGACTGGATTCAAACAATGAAATTCTCACCTTGACCTCATGTCTTCGGCACATTCTTCACAGGGGAAAAACTTTGAAAACAGTTGGATGAACTGACCCATTTCTTGTTGTTGTGTCGTTGTGGGTGTATCAGGGTAGTATGCTGCCATACTGTGGAGAACAGACCATGAACTCCTCCCAAGTTCTTCCCTATCCAGGGGACACTCCACAGGGATTTCACTCTCCTCAGTTGTGCGTGGATCCTAAGAGATATTTAGCTAGGTGACTGAGCTTGTGGACCAATATCAGAATTCAGCTCAGGTTAGTCAAATCTGTTCAGATTCTAATTTTAATAGTCAGTTATCTATAAACTCGCAGTCAGACCTAACGTCACCGACGAAAGTACTTATGTTGCTTTATTGCTTTCGTAAACTATCTAGCTAATAATTTATTAGCTAACAGCTGGCTAAATACTTTATTATGACATTATTATGACCACGAGTTCCCTTCATGAAAGTAGTAATGGCCATAATTTTACATTATTTCCTAAACAACGTTTGCTCACCTGTGCCGTGACTGAGGATGTCTGTTTCTTCTGAACTTTCATCCATGATTTAAAATCTGAACAAGCTCTGCAGGGTTTCTTTTTTGAACCTCCGGGTTCTACTTTTTCTTTGCCCAAACTTTCTTCATGTGGTTTGTCAGACACCGAGAACGGGAAACTCTCCATGCCAGAAGAGTTCTCTTGTGAATATCGCGACCCTGACGGCGCTGCCATGTTTCTGGCTGGCAGGCTAGCGGAGCTGAATTAGCAGCAACATGGGCTTAATTTCAGCATTATTAAGAAACATGCTGTTTCCTGACTTGGCTATTTATGGGGACGTCACATAATAGTTTTGGTAATGTATCTGTCTGATAATTTAAAATGAAATTCCAAATGTGTATCATAGATTATATGTTAAGTTAGCGTTTGCCAGCCAGGAACTACATACGTGTAAAGACATTTTCTACCCGGGCAGTATTGCTTGCAGCACCTTCCGCCGTGTGGTGGTGGTGACGTCATCAGCAGGGCATGTTGCAGTGTTCGGCTTGTAGGTAGCAGGTAGCTAGCTAGCGGCTAGTTACTTTTACACCGCATCGCTTTTCCTTGCCTGACTGTAAGCATCTTCTTAAAAATAACACTTTCCCCCCTAGATGTGTGTTTGAGCAGTAAATACGTGCCATTTTGCAAAAGTAGTTAAAAAGATAAAATAACTTGCTAGCATTACCATCAGGCTATCCAGCCATTCAGAAAGTAGACTGTTCAACTTGTGACACGCTTTGTTTCTGTGCCATTTCACAGCTTCTCTAAGGATATCACACTTCTGTGACTATGGGAATTCTTGAGAAGATAGCCGAGATTGAGAGAGAAATCTCTCGGACACAGAAGAATAAAGGTACCCAGATATAGCTACATTAGCTAGCTAACATACATTAGAAGAAATAGAAGTATAGCTAGCTTGCTAGTTGCTGCTTTGCTGTGGCGTGATTGATGGCCCGTTAGACAAATGTATTGTTTTCTATAGCTTCATAACAATACAATCACTGTTTACGAAACGACACTGTGACAAACTTTGAATCTATGTTAAATGTCTTCGCAGCAACTGAGTACCATCTCGGTCTGCTGAAAGCCAAACTTGCCAAGTACAGAGCTCAGCTGTTGGAGCCCTCAAAATCAGCTGGAGCCAAAGGTGAAGGCTTCGATGTGATGAAATCAGGAGATGCGAGGGTTGCTCTAATTGGGTTTCCATCAGTTGGCAAGGTAACTGTAGTATCATGTGATGCATGCACGGTGCCACAATTTGGTAAACGTTATCTGCATTTGTAGTACAGAACTTTTCACTTAACACATTCATATTTTTTGCAGTCTACCTTTCTCAGCTTAATGACCTCAACAGAAAGTGAAGCAGCCTCATATGAGTTTACCACGTTGACCTGTATCCCAGGAGTAATCGAGGTACCTGCTGATTTTAGAAATATGTATTTTTGTGCTAAGATGAGATGGGGCTTATTTTTAAATAATAATGCTTCATTGTGCTTTTCTTCAGTACAAAGGGGCCAACATACAACTGCTAGATTTGCCTGGAATCATTGAAGGAGCAGCTCAAGGTATATGATTTGCAGAAGGTACTGCAAGCGTCGTCCACTTTTCCCCTTGTTTTCTGTTTCTAAATGTCTGTCTCTTGTCAAAGGAAAGGGCAGAGGTAGGCAGGTCATAGCCGTAGCCCGAACTGCAGATGTGGTCATCATGATGCTGGATGCAACCAAAGGAGATGTTCAAAGGTGAGTGTTCTTCCTTATTCTTACATATTTCCCAGTGTATTGCATTGCTTGAAGACACCTTCTTCTTTCTTCCAGGGAACTTCTGGAAAAAGAACTTGAATCTGTTGGTATCAGGCTCAACCGGTCCAAACCAAATATTTATTTCAAGGTAAATAATTAATAGTAGACCAAATGCATGAGTGCAGTTTGTCTGAAACAACTTTTGTAGGCATATTTTCTTCGCCGACAAATTTGCTGGAGACTAATCTGTTGAGAAGCACATTGAGTGCTTAGTCATGTTGAAGCTCTTTTCTTTCTTCCTCATGTCAGATTAAAAAAGGGGGCGGTCTCTCCTTTAATTCAACGGTCCCTGTGACACAATGTTCTGAGAAGCTTGTTCAGCTCATTCTTCATGAATACAGTATCCTTTATCATCTTCATCTTTACAGGACTGTGTGTGTGTGTGTGTGTAAGAGAGAGAGAGAGAGAGAGAGAGAGGAAGAGAAAGAGATTACCTTAACATGTTTCTTCAGAAATCTTCAATGCAGAAGTTTTGTTTAGAGAAGACTGCACACCAGATGAATTTATTGATGTTATTGTGGGAAATAGAGTGTACATGCCTTGCATGTATGTGAGTATCAGGCTACCTTTGTCTTATTAGTATTCACTGGCAACACAAAGACTTATTTCTTTCAAATTCCTTTGTTTCTTTTGTATTACATAAGTTTGGCATGTTTGATGTAATGTACTAAACAATTGAGAGTAGAATGAAGGCTTGTTCTTGGGCCATTTATAGGTGTACAACAAAGTGGACCAGATTTCAATAGAGGAAGTAGACCGTCTTGCCCGTCAACCCAACAGCGTGGTGATCAGCTGTGGCATGAAGCTGAACCTAGATTACCTTCTGGAGCAGCTGTGGGAGTATTTGGCTCTCATCTGTCTGTACACTAAGAAAAGAGGAGGTAGGCTTTTAACTGAACACAACTTCTCCATGATATTTGTTATATTATTGTGCTAATGCAAATCAAAACCGCCCATAATTACATTTTTCTCATACTCAACCACAGTCTTATTTCCTTTTTTTTTTCTTTTTTAGAGCGGCCAGATTTCAGTGACCCAATCATTATGAGGAGAGGTGCATCAGTAGAGCATGTGGTAGGGCTCTGTGCAGTCATTTCACTTTTGACTTATGTACTTATAATTTACTATTTATTTATTATTATTAATAGTGTTGTTTATTAACATTGCAAAGACATCTTAGAAACTCCATACATTTTAGGAGTTTAGCTTTCCATTTTCTGTTGTTGCAAATCTATAACCGGTCCCAAAAAGGTACTCTTTAATTATTTTCAGTGCCACAGAATTCACAGAACATTAGCGAGCCAGTTCAAGTATGCGCTTGTTTGGGTAAGTTTGTAAATCTCTGACACGCGTTCAAAATTCTTATTGCTAAATACAAACAGATTTTTGTGATGAGCAGTTTTCATAAAGCCTTGCCTTTGTCGCCCTCTACAGGGAACGAGCACAAAGTACAGCCCTCAGCGAGTAGGACTGACTCATGTTATGGAACATGAAGATGTCATTCAGGTTGTGAAAAAATAAACTCGTGGCTTTGGCCACTGTACAGCTGCATAGGACCTTTCATACCATTCACAACAGTTTTAACTTTGGAAGTATTTATCTGCTTTAGGCAGGATGCTATTGAAAATATACCCAAAGTTTTGGTAAAAAAAATGGAAATTTGTAGGGATTTGGAATCTATGTAAAATGTTATTCCACAAATTCTCAATCATATCTTCATTATGAAAAAAGGACACTGATGCTTACAAATTGAATTAAGCATGTATTTGCTTACTATTGAGATTTGAGAGTTTACAGATCACTATGCCTTCTTAGAGAATTGAAAGCAATAAAATCTATGAGTTTAAAGGTTTAGAAACTTGCAGTGAGATCTTTTGTAATTTTATTGCCATACCCTGAAGAACATCAGAGTTCTTACTGTCTGTAATCTGAAAAATTTGGCGTTGCGTTTTGGCATCATCTGAGACTATCTTGATAGGACAGTTATTTAGCATTTTATAAGATTAAACATTGTATGTTTTACAAAATAGTTTGTCTGATATAAAAAAGTGACAATTTTCTGAAATGGGGTGAGGAATGTAAATTGTCTATGAAAGGTCTGCACTCTCCTTCCAAACCGAAACATTAGAGCTGCACCTTGAGGTCATGTGGTATTACTGGCCATATATGAATCGCTTGGGGTAAATAATCCAAAAAACTCCCTCTTCCTTGTGAGAAGTAAAGGGATCTCCAAGAAATTTCTGTAATGTAAGGGCGGCAACTAAAGTGTCTGATTTATTGCCTCTGCCTTGTTCTTGTGTGGTTTTGTTCAATTAGGGCAGACACTATTGCAGTCTACATGCATGTGTTGAAGATGCACATGTGCTGTGTGATGCATTACTAGCATTTGCTGTCTTAGGTTTTTCAAATATTTTACAAGACTCAATTTACACATGCCCACAAACCTGCCATTCAGACTGTTGCCAGGACCTCTGATGCTGGGAAAATCTTTGCATCCGCAAACAATGGAAACGATAGTTATTCGTTCTGCAGACAATAAATTCAGTTTTGCTAGTAAAAAAAAAAGCTTTGTGGGAACAGTGAAGTGTTGGGCTGCGTTTCACTAGATGCTGCCATTATAGCCTGATAATGTGTTTAGTCAGTTGTCGTATGTGTCTTCTATGATTGGTTGGCTGTCACCCACGAGCCTCGGTGCTCAGTCTCTCTGCTTCATACTCAGAAGATGCCCACTGTTACCTTCCCACATTCACCTGAAAAACAAGAGCCGCTGTCTCTATTCACGGGCAAAAACTAGAATAATGGGCATCATTAATTATGTATGTGTAGGCACTCGGGGTGCACACCACAGGACAAGCGTGACATGGGGGATTATCCAGACTTCCTGAACCGTCCCACCGTAGGCCTTGTGCCCCTGCGAAATTTAATTAAAAAGCAAAATTTAATTAAAAAGTATCCGGAGGACAAGGCACATGGAGAGGATTTGTTTTGGAATAACCTGAGGAGTATGAGGAACCTGCTGGTGTTTTGTGTGAGAATGCGGTGAAGGTAAGGAGGTCTGCTGCTACTCCAGTACTGCTGGCCCAGCCATGACACTTGATGCCCAGCCATATGGCAGAGTACACTGGGGCGTGTGGTCGACGGGCCACAAGTTGCAGTAAATGCACAGCAGAAGAATATAATGAAAGACATTGTGTACTTGGGTAAGGTGTCATTTAACTATATTTTAGTTGGGTTTTATGACTTCAAATAAGTATTTAAAAAGTTTAACTAAAACAATCTGTGGCACATGGGCCTACCATGTGCTGTAAAACTACTGCCTGGTTGTTGCCTGTTAATTTAACACAGTGTCTTTGCTGATGGCAGTAATCTTAAGTACTATATTTAGAAAACTGTCAAAATATTCATTTTGTTGAGGTTGAGCACATTAAACAAAAATAAATGATATAGTATAGTGAGGTTTGTTGTTCTTGGGCCACATGTATTAACCTCATAACATGGTTTAATCCCTAGTGTGGAGTATGCTTATCTTATTATCTAATGAGCGCAGCATTTCAAGGAGAGAATATTGTGTAATACTGTATATCACTTTGATAAACAGCTCTTAAAGTGACTGAACAAGTTTTAAAAAGCATTGTTCACATTTCCTTATTCTAAAACATTAAAACAAAAGCGTCGTCCCATTCTTAAATGTTTTACTGAATGTGACGTTTGATTAAATTAAAACCTTAAACTCCATTAATGTTTTATTTAGTACCATTTTCATAATTGTTCTGCACACTCCCATGAATTGGTCATGGTCACTAGTCTGTGCGGTAATGCATAGCTTTGCTGCCCCCTGCCGAATAAAGATAATAGTGCTTAAAAAAAATTGCTTAACAAGTTCTGCCATACATAGTATGCCATACATAAAAAAACATGCATGTACCATGCAAACATCTCAATAAATGAACATTACTACTCAAAAGAGTAATAAACATATACCAAGTCCTTATTGGCTCTAATACGCTTACCTACAGTGCTCTCAGCCGCATGTATTTGATCATTCTTAAGATGGTACACCATCAGTTGGAGTCTGAATTTGTTTGAAACCCCTTAGAGTCTGGATCTGTTTAAAATTCCCACTATTCTGGTTTTGATTAATATTGCCAGAAGTTTGTATCTTTTTTAAATCAACAGGAGTTCTGTTTAAAATCACAGGACTCTGGTTTTGTTTTAAATCTCCTGGAGTCAGGTTGTGTTTTGAGCATACCATTCAGGTGTTTTAGTGGTCTCATCTGACCAGGCTCTTACTGAATGATAAATGGTGGCAATGTTTACAGATCGTTGGATGTTTTCCTACCAGCCATTAACCAACAATAGAAGATCCATTAGTAAAGACTTTTGATAATTACCTAAACCTGATTTGTATGCAGATAGGCTTAATGTTCTAAGGGGCCTGTGTCTGGGTCCTTTATTTATTTAGTAACCCAATCTGAACTTATTTGTGGTTTCTCAAATAATGTATAGTCAGACCTTGTTTGACAGATAATTATAATGTGTTTCTTCTAAAATGTCTAACTGAAGAAGCAAGCTGCTTGGGTTTTATACAAACATCAATTTGTTCAGGCATTGGTTTATCTATAGATGGACATAAACGAGTGGGCAGAGCTATTCAGACCTCTACAGTGAATCATTTAATTCATTAACAAACGGAGTAAAAGGTTTGATCCACATTTTGCTGAACAATATATGGAAGGTGGTGCTGCATAGGTGAACGTTCCTCCACGGCAATGTTTTACACGGCTTCCTGCAGTCTGTGTCATGTGGACTTCTCAGAGGGAAATTTAACTTTAACAGAAAATAAATGATGTGCTAGCAATCATCCAAAGGTAAGATTTCAGCAATAGCTGGTTCATAGGTTCATATCAAGAAAGATAATTTGCATTTTCCTAATGTTCAGCAGTCTGAATGTTAATTCAGATATCAGTGACAATGCATTAAAAAAGCAAATATTAAAAATAATATCTAAATAGTTTGAAAAAATTGTAAGTAAAATTAACAGGGAAGCATATTTGTTTCTGGAAAATGAACATTTAAAATATATTTTTCTAATGAAATATGCATGCTATTCTGAGGATGGTAATCATATTGAAATTATTTGACTGGGTTTTAACTTTGGATGTTACAATGATATGTGTGCTGTAAAGAAACAAGATACATAGCAGTAGGTTTAAAAGCATAAGAAACTGTATTTTACAAAAGGAACAATTCAAATGATATACAATAATGATATATAGACCAATGTCTTACCATGTCCATTTATTAGTATAAATATAAAAAGACCAGGAGATAAAATAAAGTTTAACAAAAATGAGTATTGCTAAAATAAATGTTTTTTTTTTTTTTTTTATCACATGCTCCAGCTATTCCATGAACACTTTGAAATGTAAGATGGAACTCCCTGTACCTCTTGACTGTAACCCTGCACCTAGGTACTTGGCTTTGGTGAATAGCAAGGTCTAGATTTAAACTAAGTTCATTCAGGGTTTGGGGTATACATTACTGTCTCCTCAGAAGTGTCTCTGAAGATTTCAACTTTTTAATGATATTGAAAATTGACATATAACTATAAAATAAACATGGCATGTTTGATACTGACAAACTAGATCATTAATTGTCCTGCAGAGTGGAATCATCAATGTCTGATCAACTGCTCCAGACATCAGAGTATCTGTATTATCTCTGTAAATGTCATTTTTGACACTGAAGCAGTGTCAAACAACTTCTGTTTTTTTTTTGAACAGCTAAAATCACCATCATAAAAATACATATATAAATCACATTGTATCTGCATTACCCCAAAAAATGTATGGGATTAAGTAGTGATAGTTCATGTCCATAGACAGTGTTTATTAACATACTGGATTATTAAATTATTTGAAATTATTTTTCAGAACTATTGCCTGGGTGGTCTCTTTTCACTTTATTATATATTATAAGGCTGAATTTTAGAGAATGCCAGTATTCAACAAAGAATGAGTTTGACTGAGATATTTTTAGAACTCTTCTAATAAATATTTAATTATTTCTTAGTAAATAAAATACACACCACCAATTAAGAATTGATAACTGCCAGTGTCATGACCTCCAGGAACATTAGCCAGTCAACAGTAAATTCACAGTAATCCTTCTAAAACAAAAACTCTCAGGAGGTTAGAGCATATGCCGGAATCCATGACATTAAGCAAAGATCTAACAAGTGTTAGATCTTAATGGATAACATTTATTTAAACAGGCATTTTCTGCATTCTTTGTGACTATACTGGGGAAAACAGTTAAGGACTAATGCAATGTGTTATAATATTATATTATATATTATAATACTATTTGTTAACATTTAGCTTATTAGTTTACAATTTTACATTTTAATTGTTTCCCCTTTTGTTCCCACTCACAATGTCCAATATATCTTATATTATTTTACTATCTTGTAGACTTGGAATACGATCACTATCTAAAGACATTGCAAAGCACACAAAATACAAAGTAGAAAAACAAAGGGAATGAAATTAGTAGCATTATTATTTACATAGATGCATTTTTTTCATTTGCAAAGTTTTCTAACTTACCCAATCAGCTGGACTGGATGCTACTCTTTAATCAGTGTCACACTCAAATTCTTCAACTCTTTGGAAATGTTTCTCAGACAGTTTAGTAACAGCTCAACTAACCTGCATAATTTATACAGGAATGAACCAGAGATAATGTTACTCTAAGTCACCGTAGATGCTACATTTAGGTGCCCTTTACAACTATAACAGGGAGCTGTTGCATACTTTCAGACACATGCTTTCAGACTTTTGCAGGGAAAGTATCTGAGACGCACTGGGAACAAACAGGTAACCGGAGCACTTTCACCAAGACAAAAGGCAAAGGACTGCAGCCTATGACAAAAAGGATGCTGGTCTTAATGGATGCCTGACGTAGAATACAGAGAGATCTCTGTCTGTGCAAAATCTCTTGCCAAAATCAGCACAACAGCCAAGGGGGAGACACAGTTGGACCTGTGTCTTACATGAGGACTGTAACAATGCAAGGTATAGTCCTAAACAAGAATCTTTGCAGCGTTTGCTTGAAGATAATACGCTTCTGATTTAGGATTATAATCCAGAAAATTGCATTAAACTGCATTAAACATATTTTTTCTTGAGATTTGATGGACATATCTATTTTTGCACTCAAAAACCTTTCTCATGGTCGATTTCTACTACAAATGGCATTGTTTTGTTACCGTTTGAGTTTATTGTCACTGACCAATCATTTTTTGACACAGTGACAGAGATTAGAATGACTTTTATGGAAAGATAAGATGCCACCTAAGAAAGGTGATAAAACTGCAGCGAAAAAGGGGGACAAAGGAAAGGCTGAGGAACCCAAAGATGATGCCAAAGGAGGGAAGAAAGGGGGAAAGGGGGGCAAAGAGCAGCCTGCGAAAGGCAAAGGAAAGGAGGACCCCAAGAAAGGCAAAGGAAAAGGCAAGCAAGCTGTTACAAGTGAATCTGAAGAGGGTTCAGACGCTGAGTTATTAAGGAGCGAAGTTGAGGACAGTGAGACGGTGGATGAAGAGGAACTGCCAAGTGAGGATGATGCAGGCAAGAGGAAGGGCAAAGGGAAAACTGCCCTTAAAGGAGCTTCCAAGGCTATGGCTGTGAAGGGTGCAGCTAAGACAAAGCATGGGGAAGAAGGGGTTGATCCAAAAACGGGTAAGCGTGCCAATGTTAAGGGTGTATCTAAAGCTGAAGAGAAAAAGCCTCAAATACCTATAGGTAAAATGAAAGACTTTAACATTAAAGGAGCCTCTTCTACCATTATGGGTTTTGCTGCTGAAAAACAGAAAGGCCAGAAAAAAGAGGACGCAAAAGCTCATCTTAAAGGAGCCTCTAAAATACTCTCAGGTCTAGCTGGAAAGTCTTCACCTTTTTCAATGCCAACCAAAAAACAACCTAAAAGAGGGTTAAAAAGTACATCCCGGCTTTTCATGCGACTATCTAAGAAGAAAAAAGATACAGCACCCAAAGCATTGCAAAGTCCATCTAAGCTGTTTGCAGGGTTTGGTAAGCCTAAAGCTGAAGACCTAAAGAATACATCTAAATTCATGTCAGGTTTTTTAGGTGGTGGAAAAAATAAAGATGAGAAGAAAGAGGAAAGTGGAAAATCTTATTTATTGCTAAGTATTGGAGGAAAAACAGGAAAAAATGCAGCTGCAACCTCAGGGCTGGGAGGCAAATTCAAAGGAGTTTTTGGTAAGAAAAATAGTGGAGTTGCAAAATTCAAGAATAAAGGATGGGCTCTAGGAAAGATTTCTGGGGCAAGTAATTGGCTGACTCGTAAATTTATATCAGCTAAAACATCTCAGGGAAGACTAGGTTGTTCTGTTCGCAATCGCAGGTCAAATATGGAAAGATATCATGGTTATCAGAATGGAGGATACGAATATGATGAAGGGGAGTTTAGCTACGAGGATGATGATTATGATCAAGGAAACTATGGAAGGAATTACCCACAAGAACGATATTTGGGTAGGGACCATGATGGATATGATCATGGATGTTTCAGAGGACCACATCAATATGGCACCTATGAGGAAGAATATTACGATTACCCTGAAGATGAATATGGTTATTTTGGTGAGGAGAATGGTTACTATGAGGATGATTATAACTATTATGATGAGGATTATTATGATCAGTATGATGGACAACAGTATGACTGTTACGATAACGGAATGGAGTACTATGATTACAGACAGCATGGAATGGATGAGTATGGTTACTTTGATAATGGCATGGAATATGTGGAATTTGGGTTTCCAATTGAAGATGAATATGGGTGCTACGGGAGTGATTTGGACTACTACAATAATAGTCTTTACCCTGAACCATTTGATTATTATCAACAAAGTTTTTATGAGCAGGCTGATGGGATACCAGATACTTACCTAATGTATTCAAATTACCCAAATATATACAACCAAAACCCATACAGTTATGGTGGAGCTCCTACGTCGGTTTACCTTGATCCTCTTTTGGCTGGTAACCAGCCTTACACATATACAGAGGACACAATGGAACAAATTGAACCATCAGAGGTTTGTGAATATCCACAACTAGCACTGGAAAGCACACTGATTGAAGATCCATTCCGTCTTCCAAGACCACAAGTCAAATTGTTTGGAAAAGAGAAACTTGATATTGTAAACCCACCATATCCATATATTGTTCAGAATGATTTTGATGTGATGCCAGATATGCAACATGAAATGCAGACAACACTCCCTCAACCTGTGGGGTTTATTCACCATATTCCACAACAGCCTGGAATGGTCCAAAGATCACTATCTCCTACAGCAACTTCTATGATACTTGAGCAAACACCAGCATCAATTCCTGCAGTGCAAATAGGTTCTCCTATATTGGTCCAGTCACCTCACCTGCCATTCTCTCCAGTACCTCAAGTAGGTTCTCCTATTTTGGTCCAGTCACCTCAACCTCCGCCCTCCCCAATACCCCAAGTAAGGTCTCCCTTCCCACCCCACATGCCCTTATCACCCACTCTAAGCAGACATTCCTTTGGACCCATGCCACTGTCAACCCCAGCATCTCCTGTTCTGTCTTCAAGGAGACTGGATGCAAACTTTGGAGATCAAATTTCCCCCAGTTTTATTTACTCTGATCCCATCTATCAGAGACTCGACTTTCCAACTGAGTATGTGCAGCCAACACCACTAAGACGAATGAGTCCTTTTAACTCACCCCAGGTCTCCTTAAGGCAGAGCCATATTTCACCAGGTCAAAGTAGCCCTCTACCCTTCCAAAGGTATGATATCCAGCCAGAGGAAATGGGTCAGAGATTTTCACCAAGGCAACCAAGAAGAGTGTTTGGTCCATCATCATACAGTAACAATGCACAAAGACCACTGTCTCCTCTTCAAAGGAGAAAATTTAGTCCCCCACCTTCTCCACAGCCTTCTAGGGGTGGACCATCTCCTTCAGGTACTTTGAAGTCTCCCATTCCCCAGAGAAAACCTTTTTTGTCTAGGGCACCGTCCCGTCATACTAAGCAAAGAGAAAGTCCATTAACCTCACCAAGAGGTTCAATAAGAAGAAGTCCACCATCATCTCCCAGAGTGAGCCAGCGACAAAGTTTCCATTCAGGTCCTCCTCCAAGTCCATTTAGGCCAATTGGTGGAAAAAACAGGAATGACTCTTTCATATCTTCCAGATCAGTTGCTTCACCGCAACTCTCTTTGAGGAGAAGAAGCCCTCCCTTATCTCCAAGATTGAGTCAACAAATGGAAAATGAGGACTCGCCATATCCAGCCCACAAAGGTTCATCCCCCAGGCAAAGAATGGGATCTCCAAGACCAATGTCCCCTCCTGCCACTGGATCCCAAAGACCTCTGTCCCCTACAGCATCAAGATTTTCTAGTAGAATCCAACATGATGCACACACTCTTCCTACCCGTTCATCCACACGTAGATTCAGAGGATTTGGGCGAAACAAAGTACCAATGGGTACTGTTAAACCTTCACCAGTCAATCCAGTCTTGCGAACAAGAAGCCGTCAAGATGCTCCATTAATGCAAAATGTTGCTCCTTTCAGATCTTCCATTAATAGAGGAACAATAGGCACAGGACCTATTAATCAAAGTACAGCCTCCTCTCCTGTTATGTTGAAAAGACCAGGTTCTAGGCCAATGGGTTTCCATGATTCAAAACGATTTTTTGCACCGGGAACACCAAATACCCAGAGGGCTTTTCATAGACCTGTTGGGAGAGGGCGACCAGTTGTAAGGTCAATGAATCCTATTCCACTCAGGCAGTCAGTAAGAGGGCCAAGTCATCCTATTGTAATGAATGGCCAAGCATCATTTCCTGAACAAATATCAATGAAACATCCAAGTATGCCATCCCCTCAAACTTCCCTGAGGCATACACCAAATCAGCTATCAACAAGACCAGGATCACCTCAGTCTTTGATGAGACCAGGTTCACCTCTACCAATGAGATTGGCCTCACCTCACCTCTCAGCAAGATCTGGCTCACCAATGCCTATGCCCTCTCCAGGTGCTTTGCACAGTCAAGCTATTAACCGTACTTCACTTAGACCACAATTTACACCTGGTACTTATCCTCATGAAATAGGATCATTTAGCCAGACAGTTGCACAAGGACCTTCTCATCTCTTAACAAATACTCTGCAGAACTCAAATCTTTCCCCTGCTTCATATCATTCACCTCTTCAAATGTTTGGGTCTCCTCCCATTTTGACGAATGTATCGCAAAACCCACAGCTTGTTAATGCTGCATATAGCTCACCACTGCAAAGACCTGCTTCACCTCATTCATTAGTGATGGCTCCAGATATTCAGGCAACTGATCAAACATCTCCAGTGCTTCGTAATGCACTCCAAAATCCTTATCTTCGCAATGCTTCTTTCACCTCCCCTCTACAAAGAATGTCTTCCCCTCATACAATGATTGCACAACAAGGTACACAGTCTTCCCCATTTTTGGCAAACGCCTTGCAAAATCCTTATTTACGGAATGCTTCATATACTTCACCCCTTCAAAGAACGGCATCGCTGTATCCTCCAGATGTGACACAGCCTAATCAAGAAGCAGCACAAGTTTCACCATCTTTACTGTCCAATGCATTGCAGAACCCTCATTTACGCAATGCCTCATACACTTCGCCCTTACAGAGAAGTCCTACACCTTTTGTTCAGGCACAAGGACATTCATCCCTTTTATCAAGTGCAATAAAGAATCGCAACCTCCAGGGTGCTTCATTTCAACTACCAGTTGGGTCTATAATATCTCGAAACACAGGGAGCCAAAAAGAGGACACCACTCCATCTCTCTTGTCAAATGCATTAAAAAATCCAGGTCTCCGTAAAGCAGCCTACAGACTGCCAGATGGAACAATCCAATTAAGAAATGAAGTAGACCAAACAGCTTCATCTCCCACTCTTTTATCCAGTGCTCTTAAAAATGCCAATGTTCGAAAAACAGCTTATAAACTTCCTGAAGGATCGATTTTGTCTTTCAATTCTGGTCAAGTAACTGAAACAAAACAATTTTCACCTAACTTAGGAAATGCTTTACAGAATCCCAACCTTCGTAAAGCTTCTTACAGATTACCAGATGGATCTCTTTTTTATCAGGAACAAAAGACAGAACAGTCATCTTCCCCTTTTCTTTCAAATGCACTTCAGAATGCTAACCTTCGTAAGGCATCCTACAGGCTTCCAGATGGAACACTTTCAACCAAGATCTCTGGGCAGAAACCGGAACAAAGTATTTCCTCCAATCTGTCAAGTGCGTTGCAAAATGCAAATCTTCGTAATGCTTCATATCGACTGCCGAATACCTCAGGCTTGTTCAGAAACCCCAACAAAAAAGAGCAAACTTCAGTACTGTCCAATGCACTTCAGAACCAAAATCTTCGTAAAGCTTCCTACAGATTGCCTGATGGGTCAATCATGATGACAGGTACAAAAGCTCAAAGTAATCAACCCTCATCACCTTTCCTAGGAAATGCTTTGAAGAACATAAATTTACGCAAAGCCTCCTATAAGTTGCCTACAACTCTGGGGAGTTCTCCAGAGGATCCAAGGTATGCAGTGGTGACACCTCAGGTTCACAGTGAACCTGGTGAACACTGGGCTCAAGGCCACACAATAGATCCTCATGAACCAGATGATGTCTGGTCTTCAGAAAGAGTCCTTCCACACCATACTGTGCAGAACCTCACAAAATGGTCCATGTACAGGGATGAAGAATTGGTGGATTTTGTCATTCCTGTGCATCCTGGTCAAGAGGCTGCTGTTTCTGAGCTTGAGTGGTTACCAGACAGGGAGGGTGAACCTCAAGGGCACTGGTATGATAAGGTACAAAGCTAACATCTTAGACAATTTTTGTGGTGTAGCACCATCATGTTTTCAATTATTTTGTCTTTTATCTCAAATATAGCTCTCACTTAATATTCATAACCTTTTCCTCATTACTGAAACTCATGTAATTACAGTAGACGTCTTCGCAGAGCAATATATCAAAAAGTAAATAATTATATATCATACCCAAACATTTAGATAATCTATTCACTGGTGAATTCACATGTCCTTGAAGACTTGGTAAAGAAAGTGAATTATAAAATAAGAGTAGTGGTGTGTTGGAGCAAAATGTATTTAGTTGGTATGTGCAAATGTCTGGCAACATTCAAAGCAAAGCTCTACAACCATAACAATTATACAGCAGTATTCTACTCCACTGAGAGCCACAGCACAGAACATCTTGGTATTTTCTATATTCAACCACATAAGTACTGAAGTGTTTGACTTACAACAAAAACATCAGACTCTGATAAGATGCATTCCTTTATAGGATTAAGAATATATTTTCTATTTGTTATAACATTGTTAATTATGTTTTGCTGCAGTCATTATCTGTGTCAACAGTGTCGATATATATATATATTTACTTGGGCATGTAGATGTACTCAATCCGAAGTTTGCCAACAATGTTGTACCGAGAGAGAACTGAGGAGGATGGGGTTGAAGACATGACACAAATTGAGTAAGAACTAATTCAATTTGTTAAAGCTAAATTGTAACAGAGCATCACTTTGTTCCATCAAATTATTGAACATTTGTTGTTGTGACCTATAAGAAGTGTTCTAAGTTGCCCTTAAGCTGAAATTGTACCATTAGTGGAATCCTTTCCCTAGGGATCTAAATGAAGCTGCTGTTCTATTCAACCTGAAAAGAAGGTTTGAGCGGGAACTGATTTATGTAAGTACATTTTCAGTACTAGGGATTTCACAATATTTCACATTATAGCTATCTAAGGTCCATTGAGTTTGTTTCTGTGATCAATCTGATTTTGTAGGTGTGTGCTTACATCTTTTGCATGACTGATATTTGAAAGAGTAAACATTATCATGTCCTATTCAGACATATATTGGAAGTATTCTGGTAGCTTTGAATCCCTACAAGATGTATAATATATATGGAACAGACATGGTGCTGCAGCACAAAGGTCGTGCCTTCGGTGAAAGTCCCCCGTGAGTATGCTATTATTTCACCTCCTTATTTCTATCTATCCAGACTGCAGACAACAGACAACATCGCATAACTCCTGAAATATTTTTCAGGCATTTATTTGCTATAGGAAATGCTGCTTACACAAAAATGATGGATGCCAAACAGGACCAGTGCATTATTATCAGGTAATGTTAGATTACATAAAACCAATGTCAAATTTCCTTATAATTTTAGCATTTATTAATTAGATTGCACACTTTATGGGATAATGAACCTTAAATTCAATATATTATTATGTTGCAATACTGGAGAAAACTGAGAAAAATAAAAGCATTAAGCTTGTTTTCTTACCCCATTTAAGCCAAGTTATTTAAAGCTACTTATGTAGCCATCAACATCTACTGTTTGACACCACTGGTCACTGGGATCACTTTAAACCTGAAGGAGATACTTGTAAGAAAAGACCACAAGTGTCTGGGCCAGTACTGCACCTACGGATCATGTCGCTGTAAAAAGCACCTGCTGTCAGCTCAGGCTAGCCGGCATGACACGCATGCAAGCGTTCGATTTCACTTCTGTCTGATGACCAGACCCCGTGCTCATTACTTAAGTACAAAGCAAATAGGTGGAGATCAGTTGCTCGCATGCCAAGTCTCTATGCAAGTTTACCTGGCTGTGGTGTTAAGCAGATAATTGGGGAATTACGGCCATTGTTTGGTGTAAAATGTCCCTATTGTTTTTCAGTGGGGAGAGTGGCTCTGGTAAGACTGAAGCCACCAAACTGGTGCTGCGCTATCTGGCTGCTATACAACACAAGCGCAACATAACACAGCAGGTATGGTTCAAAGGAAGTAAGCTAGTAGTCTTTAATGTCTCAGATGTGCAGTAGTCTAACTAGTCTTTTGTATGCTTTCTTTCTTGTGCTTTCAAACAGATTGAGGTATTGTATGACCATTTTTTTTGTGAAACTATAAAAATGTGATTTTGGTTTGTTAGAAACTGCATGTGTATTTTTCATGAACATAATGCTGTTCATATATTAATGAATTAATTTACTTATGCATCATTGTAGAACTACTGTATTATAAATTTTGCAGTTTTATATGATACAATATTTCATAGAAACTGTCCTGAATTTAGTACTGACGAAGTCTAAACCACATGGTTTGTTTTTAGAAATTTGCACTTGGTTTTAATTATGTTGTTTTGCAAAGGGTATAAAACTGCAGCATACAGATGTATTGTATGATTATGACTTAAGTTATGAAATAACTGAAATTTGGGAGATTGTCTCCCTAAAGTCCCCTTCCTAACTTATACATTCCTATCATCCTCTCTACCAGCCACCAGGATATCCTCATCCCTTCCGTTAGTTCTTGACTCCTCCCCCACTAGAAAAGGATGGTCTTACTTTTTAGCCAAAAGCCAAATCCACTCTGATTTTTTTTTCACGGTCTCAGAGTTCATTTCTTCCTCTACAAGTTAATTAAATTGTTGGGGTCCACACTTGTAAATATAGGTTTTTACCATACTATATTGATTAACTTGCTTAATTTCCCAGACTGATGATTTTACACACAGAAAGAAAGCAGTCAACACCAAGTTGTATTGATCATTACTGACCTTATGTCTTGTGATTACAGATTCTTGAAGCAGCTCCACTCTTAGAGTCATTTGGAAATGCCAAAACTGTCAGGAATGATAACTCGAGTCGATTTGGGAAATTCATAGAGATATTTTTAGAGGAGTAAGTGATTCTTAAGAGCCTCCATCTGATACAACCTTAAACTTTGGAATTATAGGGTCAGCACATTTCAAGGCATGTTATCGGCATCTAAAAACCAATTGCATTATATACATTAGGCTAATGTTTCCCAACCACTGTGCCGTGGTACATAGGTGTTGCCGTGAAACATCATCAGGTGTTGCCATGGAAGATTATCCAATTTCACCTGATTGGAACTTTAATAATATATAAATGTACGTTTTGTGACATTTTTGTTTGGTGGTATGCTTTGTGATTCGTGGTGTAGCTCAAACAATTTGGGAAACACTGCAGTAGGTCAGTATTTTCTGTCTAAATGTTTCATTTCAGGGGTGTGATCAGTGGTGCCATAACTTCACAATATCTACTTGAAAAGTCCAGGATTGTGTTTCAGGTGATCTTCTGCACTTCGCCAGAAAAATGGTTACTTTGGCTACATGTTTAATTATACAAAGTATCAGGTAAAAAAAGACATTGTTTTTATGTTTCCTCTAGGCCAAAGATGAAAGAAACTACCACATATTTTATGAGATGCTTGCAGGTCTTCCTTCACAGCAAAAGCAGTCCTTGTACCTCCAAGAGGCAGAGACCTACTATTACCTTAACCAGGTAAGTTACACTTTGAAGTTGCTACAATTACTACAGTAAATCAGAACAAAAACAAAATAGGGGATTATTATTATTATTATTATTGCTATTTATGTTTATGCCTTAATATCTTAATGCCAGAATACCTTAATACCTTAATGCCTTAATGGCAGAATACCTTAATACCTTAATGCAGGGGTAATCAACTATATTGTTCCGCGGGCCAAATTTGGCAGATAGCTCTGACCAGCGGTCAGGGGGGGGTGGCGAACGTAAGTTCTTGAGCGGGAAGGGGGGGGGGGGGTGGCGAACCTAAGTTGTTGAGCGGGGTTGAGTGTTTTTTTTCAATAGCGCTGAAATAAATGCTCCGGTTTAAAATTAATTCTCCCGTCAAAATTAAGAAATATATTAAACAATTTATTCTGGGTTTTATTACCTTAATACCTTAATGCCTTAATTCCTTAATACCTTGCTTAATGCTTTAATACCTTAATAGCCTACCTTAATTCTTTAATACCTTAATGACTTAATATTTTATTGCTCCAATATCTTAATACCTTAAGGGTTTAATACCTTAATACCTTAATACCTTAATGCCTTAATGCCTTAATAATTTAATGCCTTAATATCTTAATACCTTAAGGCCTTAATATCTTAATACATTAATGCCTTAATACCTTAATACGTTAATGCCTTAATGCTTTAATACCTTAATAGCTTAATGCTTTAATGACTTAATGCCTTAATGCCTTAATGCCTTAATGCTTTAATACCTTAATAGCTTAATGCTTTAATGACTTAATGCCTTAATGCTTTAATACCTTAATACTTTAATGACTTAATATCTTAATACTGTAATGCCTTAATAACTTAATACCTTAATTCCTCAATACATTAATGCCTTAATACCTTAATGAGGCCTTAATATCTTAATACCTTAATTCCTTAATACCTTAATACCTTAATGCCTTAATACCTTAATGAGGCCTTAATATCTTAATACCTTAATGCCTTAATACCTTAATACCTTAATGCCTTAATGCCTTAATACCTTAAAAATTCCTTAATACCTTAATGTCTCAATGCCTTAGTACCTTAATTCCTCAATACCTTAATGCCTTAACACTTTAATGCCTTAATATCTTAATACCTTAATGCCTTAATAGCTTAATACCTTAATGCCTTAATACCATAATTCCTTAATACCTTAATGCCTTAATACCTTAATTCCTCAATACCTTAATGCCTTAATGCCATAATACTTTAATACCTTAATACCTTAAAACCTTAATGCTTTGCGGCTCACTTGTTGTTTGTGGCCAGGGTGGGGACTGTGAGATTATTGGGAAGAGTGATGGGGAGGACTTCCGCAGAGTCGTCAGTGCCATGGAGATCCTTCACTTCAATGCCGAGGACCAATACAGCATCTTCAGGGTCCTCTCATCCATCCTGCACCTGGGCAATGTCTTCTTTGAGAGACATGAGGTCAGCTGTAAACTCATATTCCCTCTCTTGCTGTGCGCTTCCATTCTATTTCAACTTCTCAGCAGTGATTGTAACAATGCTGTCCTTTAATGGAACTGCTGCTTCGTTTCTGGACACGCAGACAGATTCTCAGGAGATGGCATCGGTGGTGAGTGCTCAGGAGATCAGAGTGGTGGCGGAACTCTTGCAGATTTCTCCTGAGTCCTTGCAGAAGTCGATCACTTTCAAAGTCATGGTAAGATACATTCATGTGTGCTACTAAATCTAAAATAAAGATTTTCTTTAAAAATAAGCATTTAAAGTATGGATGTTATGGACTAGGTGGAACGTACAGCTTGGCATTGTTTATTGACCTTTTCTGAACTTCAGACAAACCTCCTGACACCATGCCAGGGACTGGCACCCGATTCAGTGATGTAGCAATAATGTTTTTCTTTGCTTCTCCCTCAAAACAAGATCCATATTACAAAATTGACATACTTCAAACTGACAGCATAGACAATGACACAAAAGAAAACATCAAATGGTGCATATATAAACTTGGAAACGCTGAGATAGAATAACATGGTGAGTTCAGGGCAGTGTGCCACCGTGCTATGGAAACCACTGTTACCCGATCAGGGGATACCCTGATACAGTCAGGGAGGGGTGTCTGCTGCTCGTCAGCGAGACAGTTCTTCAGCATAGCTGAATTATCATTACCTTATTAAAACAATAATCATAATAATCATAATCATGGCAGAAATTATGGGTCAACCCATTTTGGGCTTTCTTTGGATTTTCTTATGCCAAAGGTTCATAATCTTCCCTTTCATGTACTACTACTGCAGAAGTTTGCCGTCATGTTCATTCCAAACAAATAAAAGAGCAGCGGTAAAACACATTTGTCAGTTAGCTAAATGGGTGTGTGTTCAGAATTTAATTCTGAACATTAATGGACATTAATTATCGGACAGGTTCAGGTGACCTTTTTTTGCGATCTATTCTGAATTGTTAATGTAATATGCAAATGAGGACAAAAAGTAGGTCAGCAGTGCACATTTATGAATGAGGACGTATTACTGCTGCACTATGTGCTGTTAACATCACGTTAAATCTGGCAGTAGTATTTATTCATTTGACTCATTGTTTCTCACTGGATGCATTCTTGAATAAAAATAGTTATACCCTTTTTTTGCATGTAATTTACATTTAAAATCTTATTGAATGTATTCTAAAAATTCAAAATATATAATTTAATATGTTTCTGAATATATCACACTACTAATTATCAATGACCTCCAGGAGTTCTCACCTGTCTCAGCTAGTCACCTGTTCAGAGTGAGATGTAGGGAATGATTTCGGTGTGAGTTCCTCTTACAGTCCGATAAGCTCCCATGAAGTTACGTGGTCAATTGCGGATCATGACAGGACATAATACGGTAACATTACACTCTCTTATATACCAAGCAAACAGTGCAGTTCTCATATTGCAGCTCCTCCTTAAACCAGATGTCTTTCTCCGCATTTCCATGACATGTTTTCACAGTGCGTTTTTTCTTTCAAAATATTTTTCATGTACTAGCCAAAAAACATCCAGACGCTTATATCTGCTTATATCTGAAATATCTGCTTTTGAAATCAGTAATATTAAAAAAAATCTATAGTTTTTCCATTTCCTATACATTGTCCTGTGGATGTCAAAAGTTATGAATTAGAGTCCTTTTGCTGAAAGTGGATATCAACAGTTTTATATATTTATTTTTTACTTTTCTTTTATTGAATCAGAATTTATTTTGTGATTTGTCCATTTAAAAAACATTTTACAACAAACAAACAACTTCAGTTGCTGTGGTTGGTACCGTGTTTCAGGGAAACCTCACCGGTACTCCTCCCAGACTTTGTCAATGTTTGCAGTATACAGGCCATGTTGAAATGTGCTATGGCTTTTATTTAGACTACAAGTCATCATGGCTGTGGTGCAATACCACCAAGAGCTATGCAATACAATATACGCAATTCTGGTAATTAGAGAAAAGGCCCTCCCCATGCAACAAAAGAACCATAGCCAAGGTCATTATCTTTTGTCCAATCACAGTTCTCCTGCTGTAGGGCGTATCTAATGAGTCTGTAAGACCCTTCTTTTGGTGAAACTGGGGCTTCATTTCATGTTGAAGATTACCAGCTTTGTTCCTGTTGTACAAAATCAACTTAAACCTGAATGGAAACTCTTTGATGGAATTGCTTGAAAGTAGTTGCCATATCATAGATGTCTTTACACCTCTTAACACCTTGGGCTGGATTACACAAAAGCCTTAATCAGTGGGCTTCATCATAGAATATGGCTTTTCTACACCGCAACATCTGTTACTGTATTAGGAGTGTGAGCTATATTCGGAGCACGGACCTGGTTCAGTTTGTTCTTTTGTAGCATTCTGTGTTCTGATTTAACCTTCAGTTGTACTTTCCTAAAGGAGACCCTGAGGGAGAAGATATACACTCCTTTAACAGTCGAAAGTGCAGTAGATGCCAGGTAGGCATGCAAAGCCTTAACATTTAGTCACTGGATAAAAAAATATATACAACTGATGGATGGACCTGCATAAAACATAAAATCCCTATTCTATTTCCAAAATTCCAGAGATGCAGTTTCCAAGATCCTGTATTCTCTTCTTTTCAACTGGATAACAGACAGAATCAATAAGCTGGTTTACCCAAGGAATGAAGCCCTGTCCATTTCCATCCTGGATATCTATGGGTTTGAGGTATTGAGCTGAATGTGAAGCTGATCTGTGTTTGTCTTTGTAGGGTCGCTCATCTACACACTCGTTCAGTTATGGCTTCAGTCATGCCACTTATGTTCCACAGGATCTCAGTTTCAACAGCTTTGAACAGCTCTGCATCAACTATGCAAATGAATATCTGCAGTTCTTTTTCAACAGGATTGTTTTCAAGGAAGAGCAAGTGAGCTTTCTATGTTCTTTCAAATTCACTAAGTATTGTGACTATGTATGTTTTTTTAAATGCAAAAAAACCCATTCTTGAACATCTTAGGAGGAATACATCAGGGAGCAAATTCCTTGGGAAGAAGTGACTTTCACTGACAATCAAGCCTGCCTTGACCTGATTGCAGCAAAGCCCCATGGGATATTTAGAATCCTGGATGACCAGAGCAGTTTTCCACAGGTGTTTCCATATCAGCCATTTGTATTTCAGCCATTGACTGTTTTGTAGTGTGTATTATGCTCATACAAGTTTTATGAATCTCTTTATCTGTAGGCCACAGATCATACCTTCCTTCAGAAATGTCACTATCACCACGGACACAACCCACTGTATTATAAACCAAAAATGCCCCTCCCTGAATTTGCCATTAAACATTTTGCTGGGAAGGTCAATTATCAGGTAGATATCAAAGCCTGGTTTATAATTGTTTAGTAGTATAATTATACTGCATTAAGGGCAGAGTTGATTTTCTTATGTAATACTCCAACAGGTTCATAAGTTCTTGGACAAAAATTTTGACCAGGTGCGCAAGGAGGTTCTTGATCTTTTCATGCAAAGCAAAAATCAGGTAAGCAGTTAAAGGGCTTATTTAGCTTGGTGGCTGGTTTTCGTAACCTACATTAGAAGTAAATCATTTCTTGTTCTAGATGATTGCTCAGCTGTTCATGAGTCATTCAGTAGCCATGAGTCAGCAGAAGAGTCACGTTGGGAAGAACAGCACGGTTACACGGCGACACCAGGCCTCCACAGTGGCTGCCAAGTTCCAGTTGTCTCTTATGGAACTTGCAGAAAAGATGGAGAGGTAGACCATCAAAAGTTCTTATACCTGGAATTCGCTTCAGTTAGTTTTCAAGATGAAAATGTCTGGGTCCTTATCCTGATTTCTCTTATTTTGTGCCAGATGCAATCCATTCTTTGTGCGCTGCATAAAGCCAAACAATAATAAAGTAAGGAACAGCAGTCAGGTGTAATCTCGGTTCAGAAGTAGCTGGAAAATGTCTGCTGAGTTACTGTTCTGAGATGGTGTGTATCCCTGTAGGCGCCTGGTGCATTTGACATGGAACTGGTCAGCACTCAGCTTCATTACTCGGGGATTTTGGAGACCATTCGTATTAGGAGAGAGGGATATCCAATCAGAATATCGTTTGATGTTTTCCTCTTTAGGTAATTTCATAGATGATTTAGTAGTTGAGAAGCAGTAGCTTTGTGAAAATACTTGTAAATAACCTCTCTCTCTCTCTCTGTCTCTCTCTCTCTGGAGTTACTGTAAGGACATGCTTGTGTTTCAAACTGTTTGCTTTAATTCAGATACAAGTCCTTGCTGGGCATGAAGGAGCCACCACCTGCTACTGCAGAAAACTGTGTCATAATGTTGAGGAAGCTTTGTCCCATGAGACCAGGAGATTTCCAAGTGGGTATCTCCAAGGTGAGAATCTCTTCTGTGGCATATATTATCTATTAGCCAATAGTGAGGCTTGAGTGCAGCCCTGTGTCATTCTTCATTTGCATTAATTTGTATGTGTGTTTCCATTAGCTCTTCATGAAAGAGAACATCTATCACCTTCTGGAGAGTAAGAGAGAGAGAGTGAGGCACGTGGCCGCACTCACCCTGCAGCGCTATGTCCGAATGTTCTTTGTTCGGAAGCGCTACAAGGCCTTCCGTATGAAGATTATTCGCCTGCAGGCCCACTGCAGAGGCTACCTCGTACGGTACGCCCCCCCCCCCCGAAATCCTTCTTTTTTACAGATGCCCAGTATGGTTACCCCAGAATCTAATTCACATTCATTTGACTTGTGAATTTTTTTTGTTGTTGTTGTTGATGTTTTAACAGGAAACGTTACGTGAAAATGCGAGTCAGTCTTGTAAAATTCCGCTCACTGGTCCACCTGTGTGTGAATCGAAAGAGATACGTTAAGGTACAGATAGTGCAGCTCTCTCTCTGTCAGCATCCACGCTGGGAATATGAGTCCACTGCTGACCTCTGGGCATTATTCTTCTCCTTTCAGATGAGACTGGAGGCAAGAAGGAAAGCAGAGGCAGAACGACTCAGAATGGAGATGGTGAGAAGCACCCCACAAGCCTTTGTCTCTGCAAACACACACACGCTTTAGGGCGTCCTGTAGTCTTTTAATATTTCTCTCAAAATTGCAGGAGCTGTCAAGACGGGAAGTTGTTAATGTAACCCACTTGGTAATTCCAGCAGAACTCGGAGCATTATTACAAGCTGCTGCAGGTATAATTATGATAATGACGGCTTCGCCTTTCAAATAATGGGAAGTAGAAATTGTAATGCCCTAAAATGTAATTGAATACAGTGGTACTTCACATTGTTTCTACATCACTATGGCTATGCATACGTTTTTTTAAGTTTTTTTTTTTTTTTTTTGCAGGTGGTCGAGAGCTTCATTCTGATTGCTTAGCTCTAGTGCAGGCTCCGACCGTTCATGTGGAATCTCAGTTAACACTGCCCCTTGACATCAACAATTACACAGTTTCGAAATTCATCCAGGTTCACTTCAGGGTAAGTGATGCTTTTTCATTCACCCATAAAGTGCAGCAGAGTTTCCAGAGAAATGGAACAACTGATACTTTTTAAATGCAACTGATTCAGTTCTTATTTACAGGAGCCAAAGTTTGGAATGTTGACTGCACCTTTGAAGACACCGCTGACATATATTGATGATGACCTCAAACATGAAGCTCTAAATATATTTACCATGGTAGAAATATCTAATGTTTCAGTTTCTCTTTTGTACTTTTGTATATTTGAGCTCTGCCTTCAGTCTCAGAAAACCATTCTGCAGATCCTCAGGTTCATGGGTGACCCACATTTGAATGGGGCTCAGGAGAACTTATTTGGAAACTACATTATCCAAATGGGGCTTTCTTACCCTGGCTTGCGAGATGAAATTTTGTGTCAAATTGCCAATCAAGTTTGGAGGAACAGCAACCCTGACAACGCCGAGAGGGGCTGGCTGCTTCTGCTCGGATGCCTGAGTGCATTTGCGCCTTTGGCCAACATAGAAAAATACCTTCTGAAGTGAGACATCATCCTACTGGATCCTACTGGATCCTACTAGATCCTACTGGATCCTACTAGATCAGTTTCAACTAAATGGATATGTTTGCAAACTGTGATAAAACTGTGTAATATTTCCCCCCATATTGTGATTTCCAAATTCTGCAGGCTTGTGTCAGACCATGCCTATGATAGCTATAAGGCAGCTTGCCAACATAAGCTGATACAAGCCATGCAGAAGTCCGTTTATGGGCCAGAGATGGCTAGGACCTACCCACTGTCTCTGCTGGAGTGGACAGCTAATAGGAAGAAAGCCAACATGGTGCTGCAAGTGCATTGCTTTGATGGTGAGAGTCACAGGTGTTTGTCATGCGTCCACTGAGGTCATCAAGTAATTTTTAAAAGCTATGGGAAATACTGTATTACAACTGTATTACAATCTTCACACTTTGGGCATATGCTGTGTGCAACAAGAAATCTCATCTTTCCAGTCTAGGAGGGATAACGGTACTGTAAGATTAATTTGAAACCTGAGTGTGAAATAAGAGGAGGTCTAGAAACGCTTCTGTAGAAACACAGAAAACAAGCGTGTCAGTCTCCTGAGATTACCATCTGTAGATTCTCCCGGTTTTGGCATACGAGGGGAACAAGGGCGTTTACGTAACACAACCACACAGGAAGGATCTCCAACACATAATAGGGCTGCACTCAGCTTCTGTCTGGGTTCTCCTGTCCCTTTCATCTGCTAAGTTATCCTGGCAGAGTTTCTCTGGCTATGTAATCCCTCTGGAGTGAGTGTAGTGCTCACGTAGATTAAGAGACATTTGATCTCTGATGCTAAATGGGATGGAAAAAAGTGTGAGGTATTGCTTTCTTTTTCACACTGCCCCTCTCACTGCGGTTGTCAAACATCGTGTTATTTTCCACCAGGGGCCTCCTTCCTATGCCCTTTACATTCATGGACCAGTGGAGAGGATCTTGCTAGTGACATCCTTCAGCACAGGTACGACACCAGGACCAGGACACACTACCCTCAGACCCATTACAGACCCCAAACTGGCTGATTAACACTGAGAATTTGATCCTTCAGTTCTGAGCAGGGTCATTGCCTAACCACTCTTATTTCATCTGTCATTTAACCTAGGTCACTGTACTGTCCTCTATGTATAATTAATACGTTTTAGTGAAGTACCTGTGCATTGTTGGAATGGTACCAACGTATTTCAGGTGCTCAGCTGTGTTCGTGTTGGGTCCTGTAGGGGTGTTACGGAAGCCTGGAAAGGCTGTTCTGTCCTCATGAAGGAACAGGAACAGTGGGCGGAGCTTGCAGGACACGATTATGTGATGGACCTGATTGCAGACCTGGAGTTGATGCGGGATTTTCCCAAGCAGAAGTCTTACTTCATCATCTCTGCAGAGAGTCCAACCAAAACCAGACCCAACGCCAGCCTGTTAGTAACAACTACAACAATAATAACGTGTATTACTGCTAAAATGTGTTACTTTTGTAAATGTGATTGTGTATGTCTAGATATCACCGTATGAAAGTGGAATACATCGTAAAAATCCTGTCATTGTACAGATGTGTTTTAGACAGACCTGGTTTGGTCACAGGATGGTGTGAATGGTTTCTCACACTAAGCTTAAGGCACAGACATGCCCCTGTTGTTCAGCCCCTGTTGGTGGTTTTGTCCCCAATGTCACAGAGCTCTGTTTGGGAGCGGTTTTGATTCAGATGACGAGAGCCCTCTTCTCTTCGCTCCAGCGATAGCCAACGCTAGTCTTCCAGACTCAGATGGATATTACAGCCACGGTCTGAAGCTCCACTGCACTTTACACAGTCTTCATTTGGAACGCCCTTTTTAAATGACTTTAAAGGTGTTTTGTATTTAGATTATAGTCATATTATATACAAGGACAATATTTAACGCTTCAGACTGTCTGCTATGTTGTGCATTGTTGTGTTTTGATCCAAGTGTATAATCCACTGAAATATTTTGACTCTGCTATCAGAATCTGATTTTAGTGAGGCTCCAACTCAGAGGGGCATGGACCGGTACCTAGACAGCCTGTTTGACCCAGTTCTGTCTGATGGCAGTGGGGTAAGGCCCGTAGATCTGTCCCATTGTCCTGATTTTGATACATATAAATGATTCTAGGTGGGGGACTGCAGTGTACTGTAGTAAACGTACAGAGCAATTGTAGAGATTCAGATGTCAACTGTTAGCACCCGAGCCTCCTCATGCATTACTGCAGGATTTGCTGTATTACTCGCAAGAGATATAACCAGCTTTACACTGGAGGAATCAAGAGAAAGCTGTAAAAAAAATGTTCAAATATAAAGTGGCAATTCTGTATACTCCACTACAATTTTTGGAAATATAAAAACAAACACCCTATATTATATATATATATATATATATATATATATATATATATATATATATATATATATATATATATATTAGGGGTGGGACTCGATAGAAAAAATCTAATTAATTATAAGCTTTGTAATTAATTAATCGAGATGAATCTGTCACGTTGAGGACCCCGGCCCCTCCCTTTTGGGCGTGTGTCAACGTTGTCCACGTGCTTTGTCTGCGTCAGTGGATATCCGTGGTTAGGGTTTTGTCGTGTGATTTATGAGTCTCACCTGTGAATCGTCTCGTAATCACGTGGGGCTAATGTGGTTTGTCTATTTAATGTGCGCTCGCGCAGTGTCCTGTGCTCGTCGTTGTTTAAGTCTACACGTAGTGTGTGTCTGCCTAAGTGTTACTCGTGCGCTATTGCGCAATTCCTGTGAAGATTAAAAGTGACATCAGTCGAAAAACAAGGATTCTGTGTCTCGTCCATCGCCGACCCACGAACGTCACAGAATCGCATTTTAATCGCATTTCAATTTTTAACATGAGAAATTTTTCCACCAGTCTACTACACAGACCAATAGATGAGTGCAGAAAACAGAGCAAACAGTTTTCAGAACACTGGAAATTCTGACCAAAAATGTTTAATTTTGGGAGTTTTGCTCAGGACATTGGAAGAATAAGAAGAACTGAAGTAAATCAGAAGATGTTTTTAAATACCATTTTAGATAGTAGACTTTTTCTTTAATTTCCCAGGCCTCTGCCACAGCCATAAAGTCCTCTGCACAGGCATCTCCATAGTGCCTAGAAGTGGTCTTCTGCATGCTCAAAGCAAATGACTGGATCTTCCATTCATCATCTATATGATGAGCTGTCACACCAAGATAATTCATGTTGCTAACAACGACGCTGATGTCACAGGAGCACCTCCACCCTTCGTTACCACCTTAACGCAAAACATGTTGGGGCTAACACGCAGGTCAGTAATGATAACTTAGCTGCTAAATGTATTCCTAGTAAGAGCAAAACCACATCTCGGGGTTCAAATTAAGAAACAAAATGTCAAAGTCCACGTAAGACAAATTGACCAATTCACTGGCGAGATGGATTACTGTGCACTGTAGACCGCTCTCTGTGGTCGAAGATAAAGGCTTACAAGAAGCGCTGCAAATTGCATCAGCTGATGCAAGTTACGAACTGCTGTCCAGAAAGACAATGTCAAAGAACATCCAGCTGCTGTATGATGAGAAAAGGGAAGTAAAACTGGTTATTGTGAAAAGCGCCACAAATGTGGCTCTGACTGGGGATCACTAGACCTCTGTTTGCTAACAATAACCTGTTTTACTTCCCTTTTCTTCTTAATTTGAACCCCGACATGTGGTCGAGTGTTGACTGGCAACACTGATCTTACTAGGAATACATTTAGCAGCTAAGTTATCATTACTGACTCCTTCCTGCATAAAGTGCAAATAACACTATTTTTGTTTGTACTTCCACCTTCTTCTTCTTCTTCTTCTTCTTCTTCTTCTTCTTCTTCTTTCGGCAATTCCCATTTAGGGGTCGCCACAGCGGATCAAACTCCTCCATCTGGCCCTGTCCTGAGTGCCCTCCACTGACACACCAGCCACTCTCATATCCTCTACCACTGCATCCATAAACCTCCTCTTAGGTCTACCTCTCCTCCTCTTGCCTGGAAGTTCCATCCTCAAGACCCTCCTACCAATATACCTCTCCTCCCTCCTCTGTACATGTCCAAACCATCTCAATCTCACTTCTCTAACTTTATCTCCAAAACATGCTACATGTGCTGATCATCTAATAAACTCATTTCTGATCCTATCCTTCCTCGTCACTCCAAATGAGAATCTCAACATCTTCATCTCAGACACCTCCATCTCCCTCACCTGTCTCTTTGTACTTCCATCTGGAAGTTTCTTATATTTAAATTTCCAATCCACCAGTGTGGCCTCTTCAGTCATCCTCATCATGCTCATCTTCATTGTACGTCCATATAAATCTCTATGCTTGGAACTCGTGCACTGAGAATCATTCCACGGTGCAAAAGTGTCTCATGCGTTAAAATGCGTTAATTTTTTTAGTTCATTATGTTCCCTGTAATAAATTAATCGAAATTAACGCATTAAAGTCCCACCCCTAATATATGTTGTTTGTTTTTTATATATATATAAAATGAGCGGTTAGTTAAAATGACTTGTTAGTTCCGGTGTTGGATATGGTTCATTTGAACGTAGGAGGGTAAGTGATTGAGTATCAGATGTGCTTTCGGCACCAGATCCCCACCACTGACTGCGATTAAGTTACTGTGTTACCGTATTTCTCACTGCAGTGAGATGCACTTATTCTCATAGGCTAATCTCGTTAAACCGTTATACCATTTAAACTGTATTTGTACACCTGTAGGCTCCAGTCCAGCCAAGAGTTTGCTTTTAATTTACACATGATTTTGTGACCTGGTTTTACTTCCCTGTCAAGAGGAACGGGGAAAGCCAAAAGGTTCATATCATCGGCTTTATTCCCATAATTTTTAAAATGCTGCTCCGTACATTATCAGTGAGTCTTTACCACCTGAAATGCCTCAGGGTAGCAGGGGAAAACCAGATGTTTGTGGTAATTGTTTGCAGACTAAGCTTCTCTTAGAGTGTATAAGGTAGTCCTGGGGGCAGAGGGGGTGGGGTTGGGTGTGGGGTATTAGGGGATTGATTTCCTCTGTGGTCGGGCGCAGACAGGGCCCTGGCTAAGTGACAGCCGGTTCCTTTCTGCCGTATCTCTGGGGCAGGACCTGGAGAAGTCAGCCAGCATGTCCAGCTACATGAAGGGAGCCGGTGGGGTTGGAGGTGGGGATGGGGAGGAGGTGAAGGCACGAGCAAACCGGTCTTATCCTCCAGGACTGCAGCCCGGTGGTGAGTCACAGCCCTGTCTCTCTCCCAGCTCTCTTTACCACCCATGAATTATGCATGGAAGCCCTTGTGTCAATTGGTTCCTAAATGCAATTCCCCTGTTGGGTGGAGTTCACGCAGCTAGTTGTTTTTTTTGTTTCTGTGACTGTTTAAGTTTTATTTCTCTGCTTGTGATTATGCTGAATATAGTTGGTTGTCACTACTGATAAATGTGAGGGACCTGATTCTCATTATTTTTCAAGTGTTGCCCTGTGTGATTTAGCGTGTGCATTGCAGTTCCAACTTTCTGGCTCATAATGTCTTGAATAAATAACAGGGTTTATTTAGTTTCTCTTCATAATTCATATAAGGGCTTAAAATGAAGCATTGCAGTTATATGGTTATCTTCTCTCCTGTATTATATCTGTGAAGAAGAAGAGTTAGACTGATATCTTTGTTTTTCTCAGCGGTACCAGTTCTACCAGTTATGGGTGGAGCAATGATGCCACCTGTACCAATGTCACCTATGACCTCAGTCCCTACCCCCACACCTAGACCTTCAGACCCCTTAGTACGGCCACTTTCCCCAATTACACCTTTACCTTCTATGCCAGCGTTGCCTGGTATGGCTCCTGTTCCAGTTTTTCCCAACATGCCACCAGTGACTGATGTGCCAGGTATGGTTGCAACAAGCAAAGCTCATAAAACTTGTGAGAATCATGTAAAAACATTTTTAGAATATGGCTAATTGTTTCCATCATGAGACTGTTTCACAGTGCTTTAAAAAAAATCTTTACAAAAGGAGCAGATCACAGCATCTTAGCACAACAGCAACAAGCCATCATCAACCAACAGGCGATTATCCTAGTGAGTCACACTGTGATTGTTGTACGTGTTTGGTTGTGCATCATGTGCTCTCTGTTGCGCATGTAACCGCTGGTCTGCTGTGCTCTATAACAGGCTCAACAAATGACGATGCAGGCGATGGCCCTCCAGCAGCAGATGTACGGGTCAGTGGGTGGGACATATTCTGGCGCCCCACATCACACTGAGCATTTACCAATGCACCAGTCCGGCCCGTCAAGCCCTGTGAGTATCTCAGTGCTAAACAGAAAGGTTGTGATCTATTTTATCAGGCCTCTCTATGAATGTCTGCCTGAATCAAACCTCTGGAGATTCGCCAGAAAAAAACATTCAGTTCTTACTAACCTCTGGACAGAATTTAACAGAATATAAATACAAGTCAAAAGCCTTGCAGTGAGCCCTGTGCTGCAGTGAACCCTATGTTGCAGTGAGCCCTGTGCTGCACTGAGCCATTTCTAAAATATCTCTGATTACATTTACGGCATTTGGCAGACGCCCTTATCCAGAGCAACTTACATTTTTTATCTCATTTTTATACAAGTGAGCTATTGAGGGTTAGGGCCTTGCTCAGGGGCACCTCAGTCATGGCCTCAGGTCTGGGAATCGAACCTGCGACCCTCCGGTCACAAGACCAGTTCCCTAACCACCAGGCCATGACTGCCTATGATAACCTAAAACATCTAAAGCAGTTGTGCTTGTCATTCATCTCCTTACTTGCCTTGGTAACAGTTACATGACACACCACATTTACATTTCGAGATAGTACATTATTCCTGAATGTTCAAAGTAAATAATGAGCTTTTCTTTGAAAACACAGACCAGATTTGAAAGTGGATATATCTCCCATACTCTGACTCCTGTTGCCCCGGCACCAAAGCCCTCCCGCCATCACAGTAAGTCAATCAACCATTTTAGATCATGGCTCTGATTTCATGGTCATTATTTCACTTCCACTGCGGTTTTGTCATTTCTACACATCACATAGGTTAGCATATGTTGAATACAGCTGATGCAAAAGCTATGCATGAATGTATTCTATTCTTTAGTGAGTGTTTGGGTGTATTTTCTAAGGCCCAACCAGGATGCAGCCACCAGATGATGTTGTGAAGTCCACCGTCGTGAATTCGGAGCATCTAGAACCAACTCACAACATCAAAGACATCATCAAACAGTACCAGCCTGGCTCTGTCAAGCCAATAGAGATCCCAAGGTCTGTACATTCCTTCAACCAGTTCAACCACTACAATGGACCATAGCCTGAATGATTTATACCACACACCATATTACAACATATTGATTGGTGATTTAACAGGACCGAACAGATGTGCTTAATGTGCACACAAATAAGAGATTATATTCTGTTATCTCTCTGGTTTTCTTCTGGAATCACAGAAAAGAAGCTAAAGTGTTTGTTAAAAAGCCAGATCCTCATGATGAAGCTATGATGATCCTTAAAGACCAGATGCGATCTCCTCCTCCCCAGGTAGACCAGTTAAAAGCTCTTTACTCTCCAGTGACTCCACTATCAATAAGTCGCCTCCCAGTATGAGTGACCAGTATACCTTCCATGTCCTCCCTACTCAGCGAAAGAAGACCTATGGTACAGCCACGTCTGCCTCAGGTGCCAGAGAGGCTAAAGCTGAGGGTGGAAGATTACAACCAACAAAAAGCATCAAGCCAAAGGGATCCCCTCCAGTACCTGTGGTCCGATCACCTCCAGTACCTGCGGTCAGTCAGAGGTCCCCGCCCCCTGCTCCTGGTAAGTACAGGTCACTATAATACATATAGCATGTAGAATATGCAGCAGTGAATGAATGAAGGCAGAGCCTTGGAGTTCTTACCTACACCATGTATGATTTGCAGTTTCGTGTGCTTTGTTTGTAACTAACTGTGAGTGGATGGTGCAGTATCTAGAGAACTTCCTGTTGAGAAGGACACCATTCAGACTCAGCTCCACCGAAGGACTAGTGAGGAACACTACACCTATACAAATGTACCCTGGAAAATTTACCTGAGGAAAGAGGTTAGATATATATATGTGTGTGTGTGCACGCGTGTGTGTGTGTCCTTCTGGGAATTTTCGAAATATTCCATACAGTAATGTCATTTTTTGTCTGTTTAGGTTTTCTATCCTAAGGACAGCTTTAACCACCCCCTCATATTAGATCTCCTATTCAAGCAGGTGGGTATTTTTGCTAATATCTAAATGGATCATATTAGTGTGAGGCTGCGCTTGCTGCTGACGGCGGATATCTATTGCAGATTGTCCATGACACGTTCTCTGAGGCTTGCATCCGCATCACTAAGGAGGAAAGGGAGAAAATGAAGTCCGTCTTTGGTATGCCTCATCAATATGATGGAGTAAAAGACTAATGTTTTCGAACAGCAGTCTTGGCTTTTACATTACGGAGACATGTCCCTGGTGTATCTTCTTCAATGTGACAGTTGAGCACGACATCGATGCGGGTGCTTCGACACTGGATGAGAATGTGAAGAAGAAGGTTGTCACGGCAGCAAGGGACAGCTGGGAGATCTACTTCTCACGTCTCTTTCCAGCATCAGTGAGGAACTCTCTTCATCTCACACATTATGGCCAAATCAACATTTTATCAGGTGTTTCTAAACTCTCGCTCTCTGTGTGTGTGTGTGTGTGTGTGTGTGTGTGTGTGTGTGTGTGTGTGTGTGTGTGTGTGTGTGTGTGTGTGCACTACAGGGCAGTGTTGGCACTGGGGTCCAGGTGCTCTCTGTATCACATAGAGGGATTAAACTTCTAAAGATGGTGAGGAGCAGTGAAATGGCCCCAGACTACTTCAGAGTTTTAAGACCATACAGGTAGGTTCCAGCAGAAAAGAACCATCTACCCAAGACACCAAATGAATTAAATCTTTACCTTAACCCTCAGAATTGCTGATGATGATGCTTACACATGTGAATGTATGTATCTCCCACCAAAGCTACACCGACATCATGTTTGTCACCATTCCCTCCAAGAACATGTTGGAGTTCAACCTCACCAATGAGAAACTGATTCTGTTCTCAGCCAAAGCCCCTCAAGTAAAGACCATGATTGACTACTTCATCACTGAGCTGAAGAAGGTTTGCCTCCTCTCCACACACATGCTGAGTTCAGGGCTCTTCTCTCCGTGCTGTGGAGTAATCTCATTCTCTTTCGCTCTAGGACTCAGACTATGTGGTTGCTGTGCGTAATTACATTACAGATGACAGAACACTGCTGAGTTTCCACAAAGGAGACATTATACGCTTGCAGACAATGGAGGGTTTGGAAGAAGGTGACCGACTCCCGCCCGTCTTAAAACACACACTTTTGAGATGTCTGCGATGCCAAGGACTCATCTAGCTGCAAACCAACACAATGGTTTAAGGACAAAAGTATCATTAGGTCTTCAATAAAACCTTTAGTCTGTTGCAGTTTAGTCAAAAAAGTCTTAAAGGAGCTTAATGAGTGGAATGTTCGAGTCCTGCCTGGTTGTTTATTCACCACTTGGCGGTTGAGACAAAATGGCTGACAGTGATGTGGTGTATTTTATATTTTACCGGAGTTGTAATGTTGATCTCTAGCTCCTGTGGCTGTTCCACAGGCCACTGCTATGGTTGCATTGTGAAAAAGAGGGTCATACTGCTTGAAGAGTTAAAGAGAGACACACCTGACTTTGGTGGGTCAGTGTGCAGTGATTTGCATGGAGTGATGTTCAGCGTTTAGTTTCTTTTTTTTTTGCAGTTGTTTGGATTCATCTGTCAATTCTACCTCAGTAACAGTAAAATAAGTTACTTTAAGTTAATAAATCTTCTTCCTTGGGTGGAATTATACAGCATCTCACACACATCATCAACTGTGTTTCCAGATCATTTCATCACGATTGCCTTTATACATCATCTCACATGGTTTCTCTGTGCCATCTTAAGGCTGGAGGTTTGGGGCGGTCCACGGTCGAGCAGGGGTCTTCCCCGTGGAATATGTGCAGCCAGTGGCTGCTCCAGACTTCATCAACCTCCCTGCAGACAAGAAGGAGGAACCGAGGAACAAGCAGGGCCGCGTGGCAGCTTCCGCAGCCGTGGCTGTGGCCGTGGGGTCCAGCGCCGCCGCCCAGGAGCTCGACCGCTCCATTGAAGTAGGCGATCCTGGCATGGAAATTACAAAAAATCTCCTCAAACAAAAATAGGACTTTTTCTCTACATGATATGTCACCTTTATAAATCCTGGTGCTTTTGGGAATGTTCATGTTGTATTTTAAGTTGGTTTAAGTTGAATCCAACAGTCTGTGTACCTTCACCAGGGAAAAGCATGTGATGACCACCATAATGAGCATTGCCCCCCTCTACCTCTAGGTGGCCTCACCACTCAGTGAGTATACGGATGCCCTTACAGAGTTTGGAGGAATGGAAATTGATGAAAGAATTCTGCAGGACAGCCAGTACAACTTGGTGGAGTTTGCCAAGAAATATTTCAGGGGGGCCCAGAGAAAGAACAGGTCAGCCAGCTACTTTATGTAGAACCTAAGTGTGACTGTAAACCTAAATGTGAATGTAAACTTTACAAAGCCCACTCCTCAACAATGAACACTCCATCCCTTGGTTATTTTACAGTGACTCTTATAAGCAAAAGTCAAAAAAAGGAAAGGAAGCCAGAGAACCATCTGACATGGTGAAATTTTCTAAGGTACAAAATGATTCAATTGTTGTCATTTAATGCAATTTATTTTGTGTTTCTTTAGCAAAAGAGTAATTTTTATTTCTAGATTTTACAATACTGTTTGTGCCACCCATGTTGTATTTGGTGTGTCAAACAGTCCCCAATACCAGATTCCTTGATTGAGTTTACCGATGAAAATATGAACAAGATAGCAGCAGATATGTTTCTGGGTAAGAGAGACTTTCATTCTCCAGCCTTATTCCAAATGTCCAAACAATTATGAACCCATTTAAAGTGCTGGAAGACATTAATAGGTCATCACTTTAAATCAAATTAAATAAATTTTCATAGTAATTATAAAAAATAGAAGGATGTGGTAGTGCTGTTTATTTTTTTGTTTATTTTTGAATGGTCTACATTTGTACTGTAGGTTGTAACATTTAAATCAGATAAACATTTTGTGCTTTAGAATTGATATACATGTTTAGACTGTCCTCATGTGAGCCTTTGCTTAGAAATATCTGTTTAGACACATGAATGTGTTCCAATTCAGAATGTACTGATCCTTTACTGAGTAGACAAAGAGATACGTATGTGATACGTCTGATACGAATGTGTCCTTTTTCCAGCTATAATGAAGTTTATGGGGGACTATCCAATGAAAGGTCAAACTGAGCAAGACGTTATCAACACCATACTGAGGGTACTGCATTACATCCCTTTACAAACTGCATTTGTTGTCATCTCTTAGGAAAAACACTCATGTTCCCATGTAATGTGTTGTCTGTTTTGTAGCTCAGTGGCGAGTATGGTTTGATGAGAGATGAAGTGTACTGTCAGGCCCTCAAACAGATCACTGGCAACACAAGTTCTAAAACGTATTTGTCCTATTTTCTCTTTAAGACAGAACATGCATCAACTTTACTGTTATTGGCAGAATGATGTTGGAATTTTGTCTTATTGCATTCCTCAGGGACAGTTGTCAGAGGGGCTGGAGACTGCTGTATATCCTCACAGCCTACCACCGGTGCTCAGAAGTTCTGAAGCCCTATCTACTGAAATACCTCCAAGATGCCTGTGCAAGCCCCGGTGTGCACTTCCAAGGTGTCGTACTGTTATGGCCTGCTCTTCCATCAAGGTAGATGGATATGAGTGTTCTCAAAGATCACATGAATAAGAATGCTCCTGATATTTCCAGGCATTGCCAAAGCTTGTGAGCAGAACTTCAGGAAGACGTTCCAATATGGCGGGCGTACTGAGCATCCTAACAGCATGGAACTGAAGGCGATGATGGTTAGTCACCCACGTTCACTCTTGAATCAAACAGTGAGGTTGGTCCTAACATAGCTTGTTTTGTTACTGCATATGCGCTTGGCACTCACAGGCTGGTAGGAGCTCCAAACGCCAGCTGTTTCTTCTTCCTGGTGGAATTGAGCGTCATCTGAAAATCAAGACCTGCTCAGTGAGTTCCTCTCTTTCTAACGCTTAGAGAGTTTATGTTGCAGCCTTACAATGACCTTCCTTGTTATAGCATGACTGTCATGTTCAGGTTGCTTTGGATGCTATCGAGGAGCTGTGCTATGAGATGGGCCTTAACAGGATAGAGGCCATGGATGAATACGCCATATTTGTTGTCACAAACAGGGGTGAAAATAGATACTTAATAACACCATTATGTTTGAAAGAGAATGTACTGATAATTAATATATTGATAAGAGAAACTGACAGAGGGTCAAAGAAAAGCTATTTTGTGTTGGTCACCCTCAATCTTTAGGTCAGAATGTTCGGCCACTAAACAAAAGGGAATACATCCTGGACATTGCCACGGAGGCAGAGCCTATTGACAGCAACTATAGTCTGTGGTTTAGAAGAGTGATCTGGAATCAGCCGCTAAAATTTGACAACGAGCTTGGAGTCACTGTGCATTACAACCAGGTGATGCATCTGTCAGCCAGCACTCACCTGCTTTCTGTTAGCCGACTTTTGCTTAGATGTTGCACTAGTAGCACCACAGACGATGCATCGTTGCACTCATTAATGTGAGTTTTTCTTGCAGATGAGCAGATCTTTAATCCCACATGTCTCATTCGCAGGTTGTCCCAGACTACTTAAAAGGACTCCTGGACGTTGTCCCACAGGGGACACTTAGCGAACAACAGCTTCAACAAGTGTCAAAACTAGCTTCCCTTCAACATCGCGCCAAGGACTCCGTCAGCCTTCCGACCATGTAACACTACACACA